>NC_041711.1:15313090-15510590 GCF_900700375.1 Denticeps clupeoides
AAGAGTTGTGATAGAGGATAAACAGGAAAGCTATTAAATGGTGAAATGGGTGTTTTACTGCAGAATCATGGAAACTCATTTAGAGCAAAACTGAACACCACAGAATACGAGCAGGGATGGAAGTAGAAAATAAAAAGAAAGACATCAGACTCAGAAATACACACTTCCACACAGACACACACAAACCTCATCTTCTGCTACAAGATTTGGCAACACTATTAGCCACAGGCCAGAATAAAAGATGCTGAAGTTAAAGTGAGGGAATTCTGATCTGCAGTCTCAGAGCCTCAGTATTCAGAAAAGGAGCAGGAATGTCAGACACTTTTCCTTTAAAACGGTCTAGTTTCATTTAGAGGCAGGTGACAGGTAGGTATTTCTCAGCTTGAGTTGGTTTGTGAGTGTGTGTTTCCTATCTTTCACACCTGAGGGACTTCACAATGACAGGCCAGACACTCAAACAATACCAATAAGTTGCTTCTGGGATTGATTTGTGCCTTTGAGAATCACAATGAATAAGTTATTTTTCGCTCCAATCTGACATTTTCAGTTGGATTTTTTCCACTTCTGATAAGTTTACTTCTGCTACTGACGGCAAGCAGAAACACAGCATATCCCCCAATTCACTGCATACAAAAACCAGCAGGGGCCAGTCTGGTTCGGCATCTCAGGTTCTCATTATGATTTCCATACAATCATATTCAGTATAATAGCTTAAATCAGGATAAATAATATAAGTAAATTTGACTAATAAGAACAAGACAATTCAAATAATTCTGTTAATTTTAGTAAGAGTAACATGGAAAATGTACTTATTTGTGCCTTTAGTCATTTCAGCACAAAGTACTTTAATTGGATTCTGCACCACTGGTGCTAAATACTTTATTACCATCAAATGTCGCTGCTTCTTGCTGCAGGTCCTTTAATTCCCTAGAAATAGGCGAGTCGAGTGCCTGGTCTCTGTGATTTATGGCCTGCAGCACCTTCAGGTTTGTGAAGCACATTCAATGCGTCTGGAGACCAAAGCAGCTTTCAGGTGCTCACAACATTAGAGCTGCTCAAGAGCATGGCTCCTCTGTGAGTAACAAGGTAAATCAGAAATGCTGCCTGTGTAATGTAAAAAGCACATTTCAATGACGAAGGAACATTTTATTTTCAATACATTAAAATTCCCCACAGGATCAATAAAAACATCTATCTACATGTACATTACCTTAAATTGAATAACTGTGCTCTTTCAGAATCAGAATCAGAATCGTATTTATTTGCCAAGTGCAAGCACATACAAGGAATTTGATTCCAGTAGATGGTGTCTCTAAAGTACAGTGTAGGAAAAAAACAACAACAACAATCAACAACAATGTGCAAGGATGTGGTGTTATTTTCAAAGTTGTGGATTGTTTGTGATTTATAAATAAATAACCATATCTACTTTTATGAATAAATAGGCAAAAAACAAAATAAATCTTATATACAAGTGAACATAAAGTGCAGTGTGCAATGATGGAGGTGAAACATTATAGCAAAAGGTACAGATGCAGCATATAAATCTCAACAGCACTTAACAGAATTTCAGCCATTTAACATTTTGCACAAATCCATTCAAAAAGACTATAAAAACATATTGGAAAATTCTTTGAGTAGTGATGATATAATGTCTAGAAAACCATGTTACGTTCAAAATGAATGTGGAAAAACACACTACAGGCTGATCCAACTTTGATGTAAGTCATTAAAACTAGTCAAAATGCGGCTCCGTAGTGTGTGTGTGGCCTCCATGTGCCTGTATGACCTGCCTAAAAATGCCTGGGCCTGCTCCTGCTCCTGCTGAGGTGGCAGATGGGACACCTGATGGATCTCCTCCCAGACCTGGATTTAAGTATCAGCAAACTCCTGGACATTCTGTGGTGCAACGTGGCATTGTGGATGGAGCGAGACATGATGACTCAGATGTGCTCAATTGGATTCAGGTCTGGGGGACGGGCGGTTCAGTCCATAGCATCAATGCCTTCGTCTTGCAGGAACTGCTGACACACTCCAGCCACATGAGGTCTAGCATTGTCGTGCATTAGGAGAAACCCAGGGCCAATTGATGTGTCATCCTGGATGAGCTGCACTACCTGAGCCACAAGTGTGGGTTGTAGACTCCGTCTCATGCTACCACTAGAGTGAAAGCACCACTGGCATTTCAAAAGTGTCCAAAACATCAGCCAGAAAGCATATGAACTGAGAAGTGGTCTGTGGTTACCACCTCTAGAACCACGCCTTTATTGGGGATGTATTGCTAATTGCCTATAGATTCCACCTGTGTACAACATGTGAAATTGATTGTCAATCAGTGTTGTTTCCTAAGTGGACAGTTTGGAGTTACATTGTGTTGTTTAAGTATTCCCTAGATTTTTTTGGGCAGTGTAGTATAATGTCAGAAGAACCCAGCCGCTGGGATGTGTCGAGAAGGGTGCATGGCAAAAAACTTTTGCCCAATAAATTATGCGGACAGCCAGACTAGTTAATTCTCTATGGCAACCCCTAACGGGAGCAGCCAAAGGAAGAAGATGATGGTGATGGTACACTGCAAGAAGACAGACAGCCTTGTCATGAAGACCATCTGCAGCCACCTGCATTGCAGCGATTTACATAGATAGATGAATAGATAGAAAGATAGATACTTTATTGACCCCAAAGGGGACATCATTTATGATTTTTTTTAGGCCAAAAGCCCAACTTTTTATTTCTCTTTAATAGAGACACACTCCCATACCATCTGCTGTACAGGCCTCTGAGGACAGACCTGCCCTAACTTCTGAGGCCTGACTTACACAAACAGCAACACAGATGACGTTCTTGCTGCATTTCTACTCCCGGTTTCTAAAATTCCACTAGCTGTTGTCTAAAACTCACCTCTGAAAGTGGCTGTCCAAAGAAAGTGACATTCGGGGTGAGCATGGTGAACCTCTGCCGTCCAGGCATAATAAAACCTAAAATCAATCGTGGTTCTTTTACACTTCTTTTCCTTGTGAAGCACCATAAGAGTAAAAGAAAAGGATCAAATTCTGTCCTCTGCTTTTATTCTCTTCTTCCGGATATTGGTAATGAGAGACGGCGACTGACTCAATACGATAGGCCACCATGTATCCTCCAGAGACATAACTGGAGATTCTTCAATTAGAAAGATATACAAGAGAAAATCCAGACAGACATCAAAACAATATTTTAAAGAATGTATGCCAATACACCTAGATGAACACAAAACTTTTTTTTTTATTGTATAAGCAGTTTTGAGAGCAGGAATGGAAACAGTACTGAACGGAAAAATTTAAATTCACTATGTTTTTAGCAAGAACTGCATGATGAAATCACATTAAAAAAATCCCAATCTAAATTGGTTTGACGTCTCTCTGAATCAACAACTGTACGGATTCAGAACATTTACAATGCCCAGCACATTTCCCAGACTTTGTCTGACTTTGTTCAAAGTGTGAGATCGTGATACAAGCTCATTAATACATTCTTCAGTAATGAAAATTGGGATAATGAGAACAGGGACCCCAAAGAGCAAGGTGCTTAATCAATAAACTCCAAAAGGCCATCTGCTCTGCAGCTAATGAGGTCCATCCTCTCCTGAGTGCAATTTCTTTTATTTTGTCTATTTCATTAGTTTTCCACCACCCAAGTTTAACGGCTCCCCTCTGCATCGTCCATGTGTCCTCCCCCCAACCCACAGTTAATTATTACTCTCATAAACAGAAGGTTCCCTCTTCTGCACTCCTGCACAGGAAACCAGGTGGGACTCGGATCACAAGGGCAAAAAAACAATTCTGCAGTATAACTTGGTTATAAACGATCAACAATTTGACATGTATCTCACAAATATAAATGGCATGGTAAAAGGTGGGAACAGGGCTTGATCAGCCCTATAAATCAATTCTAGTACACTAAACTTTTACTGAGCTTATAAAAAAAATAATATTCACAAGGTGTGGGTGAGTTTTATATGGAATCTTATACATCATAATAAAATTGTATTAGACAGTCTGTTGTCTTACTTGAAAGTGAAGTGATTGTCATTGTGATACACATCACACACAACTAAATGTGTCCTCTGCTTTTAACCAATCACCCTTGGTGAGCATGACAGGTGCCCGTGGAGCAGTGTGTGGGGACGGAACTTTGCTCAGTGGCACCTTGGCCACCACTGCCTTAAAGGTGCTCCGCTCCCACAGGCATTGCAATACTGTGTTAATGCGTGGAGTGCAAGAAGCAAGCCCCTTTGCCAACTCCCAGTTCTAAAAATCCGCTTAATATATAGTCCCCCGCTGGAAGACCGATCAGATTGATCTTGATCTTAGGCAAAAGTTTGGTGGGTTTTTTCTGGGTTTGGCAATGGAGAGGCATCAATGCTGGTCGGCCCATAACCACACAGGATTTCCAGCATACCCTGTGTCACAGTACAATTCTGTTTAGTGACAAGGGCTGTGTTGAATAACTGATCCCCAAGGACAGGACAGCCTAGAAGCCACTCCATACCCTGTAGATGAACCCAATGGTCTCTGATCTCTATGCCAGATGTGACCTGACATGGAGATGACTGAATGTTGATCCTCCACCACAGCATCAGTGTTCTGTTTTTCTTTTATAAAACACTTAACTGCAAGATCATAAAGAACCAGACCATGCACAATTTTCACATCTTTCAGGAATGGTCTTTCAATGGTTCCCAGATAATATGAGGATGGCAGATCCCATGAACTAAATCATTAAGCAACTATGACCCGCTGTGATTCTCTCTGACTTAACTAGAGTCTTGAACTCTGTTTAAACAGTAAAACGCAGAGGTTTAGTTTCCCTTTTATTGAGATTACAAGGAAACTTAAATTAATTTGTCTGTTCAAAAATGTTTTTAATCTGGAACTAGTCTAAATCCATGGACTGGATACTGGCTTACCATGTTTTAGCAAATACGCAAGTATTCAAATGAGTCAAAAAAACATGACTAAAAAAATAATTTAAAGAGTAGCAAAATCTAAAAGAAATTTCAGATGCATTTACAGCAGATTGTTTGCTCATTAAGCAGCATCAGCATCAACATCCCTGGCCTGCTGCCATCTTCTGATCATACTGAATGTAATAATTGTTTGTATGTATGTATGTATGTATGTATCTATAGGGGGCAGTGGTTGGCCTAGCCAGTAAAGAAGCGGACCCGTAATGACAATGACTTCACTTTCTTTCGCATGTTCAGTCATGGACAAAGGTTTTGAGACTGAGTTAAGTACTGGATTACAAACTTTACTGCTTTCATTTTTATTCTGGTAATTTGCATATACTCCAGAATGTTATGAAGAGTATGAATGTCTGAGTAAACATTCATGCATTCAATCATGCCTCTTCTGAATACACCTCAACATTGACACAGAAAGAAGGCTGACAAGACAAGAGTTTAACCTATAGCAGGACGACCACATACAGACTTGTTTTATGTATTTGAGAGTATGTAACACAAAACAAAACTATTCCAAATGAGCAGTACTGAACACATAAAAATCTTCAAGAACCTGTAACATTTTAAATGAAATCAACCTTCCACCTCAAATTTTCCATCGTTATTCAGCTACAAGCCGAAATCAGCAGCAGCAGCAGCCCATCACGCCCCAAATGAGAATTCTCTCCAGCAGAATACTTCACTTGCCACCACTGTGCAAACAAGTGCTTTGTTGTGCCACTGAAGTAGCTGAGTACAGGCTGATAGGCATCTGGAGCGCCGCTGACACTACCTCCATGACTGCTGAATCGGGAAACACAATCTGCCGGCCTGTTTGTGGTGAGGGAGAGGGGGGGGGAAGTGCTTCCCACCACATGTGTCCCACAGAGGGCATCATGTTCTCAGCATAGGTGAAATGGATAGCGTCAATTATAAACACCGAGAGAATTCCACCTGCCCCCTCCAATCCCACCCCAAGCATCTTCATTTTGATGAAGCATCTTTAGCTGCCTTCGACCCTTCTGGAAGGAACGCGCTCTCTCTCTCTCTCTCTCTCCAGACTGTGGTGAGAAGCAGCGTCTTGGGAGCTGACTCCAAGGTTAAGGATGAGGTTTTCCTGGGTCACATTGCGACACAGATACTCCCAATTAAAGAGCAGAGAGAGGCAGATCTGTCAAAGCAACCAAGGAGGCTGATCTACAGTCGCCCAAGAAAGAACGGAGAGTGAAAAGGGATGCATAAGTACACTCCAGGGAAAATAAAGGCTCTCCTCCTCAGAGGTCCGTAGAGAAGACTCTTTTGACTGGTCAGCTGAGGTCCACACATTCAGCAAACACCGTGTGTGCAGAAAAATACCCGACCCGATCGCAGAAGTGCCACTTCTTACAGATGATCCCTATGAATAACCATAGAGGTTTATGGTTATTATTACATGTTTATTACAGAGAACGCCAGATGCTTCTGCACATTGCTGTTATTTGACAATAATGGCAAACACGGCTTTGCGAGATGTGCTTTTATCCACCATTTTATTAGTCAAGGAAAAAATTATTTGATCAATCACTGATTTTGTTTGATTGTCTACTAACAAAGGAATGATCAGTCTACAATTTCAGTGGGAGGTTTATTTGAACAGTGAGACAGAACAATAATTCATAACTATTTTGTTAATGTGCATTGTCATGAATAAGTATTTGACATAAAGGTCACAGAGGTCAGACATTTCTTGTTATTTTGCCAGGTGTGCAGGGATTTTGCAGATTCTCTCCAAATCATTAATGTTTAGTTGTTGATGTTTGGCAACTCGAACAGTCAACTCTCTCCACAGATTTTCTATGGGATTTAGGTCTGGAGACTGACAAGGCCACTCCAAGGCTTCTTTTTAAGCCAATGCTTTGTGGCCTTGGCCGTGCGTTTTGGATCATAGTCATGCTGGAATACCCACCCAAAACCCATTTTCAATGCCCTTGATGAGGAAAAGACACGCTCACAAAGATTTGGTCCCATCTATCCTCTCTTTCTTCCGTTGTCCTGTCCCCTTAGCAGAAAAAGAAAACATAAAGAGAACATAAAGGAACCAGGAATGGTCTTTCAATGGTTCCCAGATAATATGAGGATGGCAGCCCATTCCAGCCTTGTGTAGGTCCACAATCTCGCCCTGGAAAACCTGTTGGTCTTGGCCATAGTGCAGAGTTTGGAATCTTGATGGATTGCTTCTATGGACAGGTATGTTGTATACAGGTAAGGAGCTGAGAAGCTCCCAATGTCAGCTCCTTACCTGTATAAAATACAACTGGGAGACAGGGGAGCAAACACTTAATCCTTCATAAAATAAAATAATTTTTTTAATTAATCATTTTGGATTTTTTGGTTATTTTTCAAATAAGCCTGAAATTAGACTGAATTTCTTTTTGAAGTGGACAAACTATCAAATCAGCAGGGATTTTTTTTTCTCCCCTGACTGTAGTGGACACAGTGGACACATGAATATTCCTATTCATATTCCTGGAATATTCATCGATGGAGAATTAAAGGTTCTCCAGAGAGCGGATCAGAGCTGTAAGACTGAACCAAGGATGCTGATGTTTCTGTGTGTTTTGAGCATGTGTGTGTGTGTGTGTGTGTGTGTGTGTGTGTGTGTGTGTGTGTGTGTGTGTGTGTGAGAAAGAGACTGAGATCAAGACAAGGGAGGGGGGAGTGACAGAGACAAGATGAAGCAGACTGGTGCTATTTTAGTCAAACCCTGCAGCAAGAGAGAAAAGTCATCATTTGCATGAAGCAAGTAAGGGAGAGAGAGTGAGCAAGCTCTGGTTAGCATCACTCCTACACGCTTGTACGCGTGCAGGCTGACACAAAGGAGCCAAAGAAAACATACTAGCAAAATCGCACTAAATATCTCCCCCCCCCCCCCCCCCCCCCCCCCAACAACACACAAAAGCAAGTATTTTAGAAAATACATGAGACCTCTCAATGCAGTCTGCTTTAAAAAGCCAAATACTAATTTAGCAGGTAGTCTCAAACGTAAAGCTTACAGCTGCAGACTAGACACACACACACACACACACAGAGCCACGTGTGTCAAGAGCAGTGATGCAGCTGGATTTCACAAACAGCTTATTTACAACACTGAAGCGCAGCTCATTTTGAACAAGTCTTACTGCAGAGATTTGGACCATTTCTAAACCAACATTCTGTGTGTGTGTGTGTGTTTCATGAATAAATAAGTGAAGGTCAAGCCTAGAATTGTCGCATTCATCAGTCAGTGTGCACCAATGGGTATATTAATCATATCAGATCTTGACTGGTACAGCACTATGGACTACAAGGCATGATTAAAATCTCTGTTTACTGAGATATTATATTATTTGACATTTGGTAATACACAATACAAAGATTGACATGATATTGACAGAACAGTCAGTGTACTTGGGTATAGTAAATAAATATTTAGTGCCATCAGCTTAGTGTCTGCCAAACCTTTGTGAGGCCAACCAAACCAGTTTATCCGTTGTGGCAACCCCTAACTGGAGCAGCCAAAGAGAGACATTTATGATTTTGTAGAACAGATAAGAAAATCAGTTTCCATCTCAAAGTTGAGATTTTGGTTCATACAAGCACACACAGCAATCTATCTAATCTATTCAGCACTGTCGATCAATCACCATGGTTACAAATAAGTACAGGCAACATACACTGACCAAAGAATGAGAGAATAGATCATTTATATTGCAACATCTATAACTATTTTATATGATATAACATGGTTTGAATCTATGTGTGTACAAATATGTAAAGCAGCAAAACAGTCTGGTAGGTTGAAACTATTATTGATTACTGTTGTGTGAAGGATAAAGCAGTTATTATAGGGCACACAATGCAGAAGAATGGGAGCTCAGGGACACTGATGCCTCATTCAAAACATTTAGCAAATAAACGCACTGCAACAACTTCCCCATGCAGTCAACTGGTGACAAATGTCATAGTACGTGGAAAGAAGTAAAAAGCAGAGAAGTGGGTTCTCTGGAGCAATCAATTATACATTGCAATTATACACACTGGCACAGTGTGATGGACAAGCCTGTGGTTTGGGAGATGACTGGAGAACACTACCTGCTTCCAAACGCAACGTAAGTGGCAAAGTTTGTCACTAGTTGCCTGTTGCTGCTCCTCAGGGTGCTAATTTAGCACATTTTGAATTGACCCAACTTCATAAATCCCTTAACTCAACCCCTGACTCTCCAAATGGAAGTGGCATTAAAGCACCAGACCCAGTTACCCCAAATACCTCCAAACTTTCAGGGAAAAGGTCATTCCACAATGGTCTGGAGGACCTGTATTTGGCACACATTAGAGTTCTGAGTAACTTTAGAGTTCTAATACAAATTATGTATTTACAGATAATACATAAACACATCTCAATTTGTGCATAAACAAAAAAGGAACTTAGACCAATGCATTGTTATAACCATTAATTTCTGAAAAAGGTGTTTGCAAATGACATATTGATTAACTGCATGTGTTTTTTATTCATTTGATTAATTTTAACCGAGCGTTAATGTTTAGTTTGGTTCATTTGTTTGTGTGCGCCATCTAGTGGCGGGAATATAAAAACTCACCCGTTGTATCTGCTTGTACTGGATTCTTCTGCTCTTCGAACTTTAACGTCTGTATGAGTGACTCTGGTGTGATTTCTGTTCCAGCAAATATTCCAACCGGAAAAGAGCTCTGCGCAGAAATGATCCTCATTAGTGATGAACATCAGAAAATAAAACAATGATAAAATATTCCAATTGGAATGTCGAATCTATAGTTCTAGGTACAATTCTAGAAACGATTGTATTACTGAGTAAGTAAAAGATATGGCAAACCATTCCCACTTGGATTTTCCTGTCGTCCTAGTCATTGCATTAATAATTGAAATAATTTTACTATTTTTATATGTATTCGCTGACAACACTAATATTAACATTCGACACTAATAAAGCGGACTAGAGGCTTAATTTATACATATTTTAGTTATTATAATATCTCTAACCTGTACTTGCTTCAGGGGTTCGGCCCTCGCCGCCTGCTGCTGTGCCGCAGCCGGGATCTGAAACGGGGCACCGACAGCGGGCACGGGGAGCCTCTCCAGACTGGACCGCTCCTCCGCGGCGACGTTCAGCTTCACGGCGACCTGGTGGAGCTTCTGTCGGCCTCGTTTTATCTTGCCAACCATCTTGCCACCTGAAGCCGATACACACACTTTTAGAAAGCACGTCTTAATCAACGTGGTTGTTTTGGCTGCACCGTGCTACACCAAAGTGGTCCGGGTGGAACCGCCGTTTGCCTATAAGGTTCCCATGTTTTCATTATTGTCATTGTATTTCGTATTACTGTCATACATATTGAATTTAAATATATTTGCTTATTGAAAGCATAATTTACACTATATTGATTTACTACAAATAGTAGTTAGTTACACAATTATGTGAAAAAGAACATTATCCCAGTTCCTTGACAATACAAAAATATAAGAGAAGCCTATAGATGTCAGGGTGATGCAAGGTAAATCCATTCCTTTACTTACAAAAAAAAAAGTCTTAAAATTTTTTGTCCTGACCTGCTAGTTAGAAGAACATGCAAAGCAGAAAGAGCCAACAGTTGAGCCCAGATCCTTAACCACAAATTCTTTGCCAGCACAGTTGTCTGTGATGCGGAGAATGACAGGATGAGAAGCATCTGGACCTTGCTGACCTCAGCTCCAATTTCTCACAAAGGAGCTTTTGCACTGGAGTGACACAGAAGAGGCAACCTCCACATCCCATTGTTTCCAGACTCTGGATGTGGGTCAAAAGATTTGAGGAAAGCCAAGAGCAGGAATTTTCTTTTCCCTCCGCCAGCGCTCGGCTTCCAGACTGTACAGGGGATTAAACTGGAGGCACTGGAGTAACCCTCCTTAATTCTTCCTCTTATCCCACAGCTGCTGTGCTCGGCTGGCTCTGGTCAACCCTGAGAACTTTTGCAGGCCTCTTCAAAAGTCCTGATTCTGGGTACATTTGTGATTGTGGTATTTGTTGGGGCCTATTTGCTGAGTTCTTCTTTGCACTTGATTCCTTTCAGCTCATTTGATAATGTGATAATGCGCTAGTCCTTGAATTCACACAAGGTTGCTGAGGTCATCCATTTGGCTTAGTTGTGGTGAGGCAAAATTTAAAAAAATGTACACACATATGCATTTATTAGGCGTGATATCAAGCCTATTTCAATTATCGTTATAAAAACTAAATATTAATTATTGACAACATATTGGTCCTTAAAAATTACCAATCGACTTTTTTACTTTGATTTACTTGGAGGTTATGTTTTGGAAGCGTTCTCAGGACGAATTCAGGAAGTGACGTATGAGCTGCTTCCTGTAACAACTCGATGGCGCTGTGTGATTGGTTAGCAACAGATCTGTCCTGAAAGCAGTGTTCTTCTAATTGTTCTTCT
The DNA here is from genome assembly GCF_900700375.1 of Denticeps clupeoides. Classification (NCBI taxonomy): domain Eukaryota; kingdom Metazoa; phylum Chordata; class Actinopteri; order Clupeiformes; family Denticipitidae; genus Denticeps; species Denticeps clupeoides. Next base: position 15,324,543 of record NC_041711.1, read on the forward strand.
ACAAGTGCCGGATTAACAGAGCAGATAGTTGCCGTTTTTTTTGGCAGCAAATGCAAACGAAAATGTGTAAAGAAGCACGCCATGATGAACGTCGGGAGTAAATGTTTCTAGATCGTGGTGGGAATCACAGAGAATCCCGCGATACGATATCAAAACGCAATACACAATCCCAACAGATATCACAATATGACCTAAAAATAAAACCGATCACAACACACGACTTTCTCTAAATAGCTGTATAAATACTACATTCAGCCCTGTATTTTCAAAAATATAATGATTAACATGGGCCAAAAATTGCACAGTGTCCAAAAGTTTTGAGAATGACACAAATACTGTTTTTTACAAGGTTTGCTGCTTCTGTTTGTATTATGCCAATTTGCTTATACTCCAGAATATACATAATTTGCATATACATCTGTTAACCATGGTTACCATGTGCATTCATCATTGTGTTGCACAAAAAGGTTTTTCATAGGCAAGAACATTGCTGCTACTAAGATTGCACCTAAATCAACCATTTATGAGCTCATCAAAAACTTCAAGGAGACACGTTGTGTTGTGAAGAATGCCCAAGAAAGTCCAGTGAGCACCATGACTTCTAAAGATGATTCAGCTGCGGGATCGGGGTGCCACCAGTGCAGAGCTTGCTCAGGAATACCAGCAGGCAGGTGTGAGGGCATCTACATGCACAGTCAGGCCTGGTGTCAAGAAGGGCAGCAAGAAGCGTTCTTCTCTCCAAGAAAAACATAAGGACAGACTGATATGTCCTGATATGTTATAAGGCCAAAGTGATAACTAAGTGACTCTGGGAATATATTGGGTCCATGACCAGGAAACTCCCCTAACTTTAATCGAATTGAGAACTTGTGGTCAATCCTCAAGAGACAAATGAACAAACAAAACCCCACAAATTCCGACAAACTCTAAGCTCTGATCATGAAGGAAAATTACAAATTACAATACATTTTGTATGAGATAACATGATACTTTATTAGTCCCACAAGTGGGAAATTTACATTTTTACAGCAAAATGTGAACAGTACATGATAGAAGCAGCAAAAAGTAATTCTAATATCACAAGTTCACAATTCAAACATATATTCTTCAAATAACTTTGGATTAAAATATGTCTATATATAAAAAACTTGTGTGCGCACGTATGTACAGAGTGTATATATATTCAATATCACCTAACCCTGTATCACAATAATGTCACTTCTATGAAAATCCACAAAGGAATGTTGCAATTTATTCGTTACATAAGCTCTCAACAACCACAACACTTCATAGAACTCCATATCACTGCATATCATACCGTGTATGACTGTGTATGTGACAAATAACAAATTGGAATTTAAATTACTGAATTTTTTTAAACTATAAAGAAATACGTTGTTTTTTTTTTTTACAGTATATCGGTAGTGCTGAACGTTGAATTAATCAGCCAGTGAGGACCCGCGCGTGTGAAACGTCTCCTGGTTTTAGTCGGCAGGATTGTCGCCTTTCCGCGGGCGGCCATCGGGCCCTGTCGGGAGACTTTTGTTTTGACACGGCGTCCATAGGGGAGCACCGGGCGGGTTCGCTGCCGCCTCCACCCCCACCAGCACCAGCACTCCGCTCCTAAGATGTGAAGATGGCGGAGCTACAAATGCTCTTGGAAGAGGAGATTCCGGCCGGACGCGGTGCCTTGCTGGACAGCTTCGCCAACCTCGAGCGCGTCGCGGAGTACTGCGAGAGTAACTACGTGCAGGTCAGCCTGGGAGCGGGCGCCGGGCGACGTGACGCCTGTACGGGGCTTCGTGGAGCCTGTTAGCGGGCTGGCGCCGCTGTCCAGCGGCGTCTCCCTCCGAGGCTCGCTGCCGTCGCGGCTCCCGCAGACCCTCCGAGCGCCTCTCTGCGGCGCCGAATGCCGAAGGTGCTCCGGGTCGGTGCTCGTTTAGGGGAAGCGAAGCGACCCAAATCCGCAAATCACTGTCGCGGCGATGCTAACTGGCTAACGGGGCTACTGTCGTCAGTGTGTGGGAGCTGCGTGGCCCGGGCCGGCGGTGCCAGTAACCGGTGCGCGTTTCAGCCCGTAACGCCACGACGTTATTTGCGCCGTTGAATCGACACGGACGGAAGTAAACGTGGAATCGAGCCCAGCGGCGTTGCTGTGATTAATAAGTCGTGCGCCGCGTGTGGGCGGTGAGCGACATGCTTGTTTTTGTGTAACGCTGCGCCGCGCGGAATGAGCGTCACCGCCCGGCTCTCTCGTCCAGGCCCGCAGTCTTGCGCCGCGACAGTCGCGGTTTGTTCTAAACGTTCTTAGCTGTTTGACGCCGTCGCCCGATATCGATGTTAGTTTTTTTTTCTCATAATAACCCGATTTCCTTATGAACATTTTAAAAACATTTTCAATTTCAAAGAACTTTATTTGTCCCCGAGGGGCAATTTAGAAGGGACAGTGGAGCAGCGCACGTACAACAGTTGTTACAATAGACACAACATATGACACACAATGAGATCTTCCTTGTAATGGAAGGAGTTTTCCTTTCCTTGAAGGGTGTTAAGACTAAATATGTTATGCTATAATGCAGTTAACGCGCGCTATTATGTGCTTTCTCCTTTTAAAGACTGGTGCAGCAGTAAGCCGATATATTTGTGCCCCCGTGAACTGAATATGTGTGTAAATGTGGCGTTAAGGGCTGCAAAGAAGGTCGTCTGAGCAGTGAGCCGATATATCGCTGTGGAGGATACTGGTATCTGGTATTCCTCCTTGGCCCCGATTTCCTTCTTTTCTGATTTTCATTATTTTTAGACTGTTTTCTTTCTTCCTGTGTGTGTGTGTGTGTGTGTGTGTGTGTGTGTGTGTGTATTTGAGTGAAGGTTGGAGCTGAATATGGCATTAAACTGAATATTTTTCTTGCCAACCACATCCTTCTCATACATGACTGGACTTTGAAGAGGCGGCAGCAGCGGCACGGTGCCGTCTATGAAACAGTCATGAATTTAGGATGCTTTTTTTTGGATGGTGGTGTTGCATGCATTATTATTGCTTTTTTTTTTACAAAAATTGGTGTATTTTATGACATTTAACGCTGAATGCTTTTTAGCACTCTGTCTGGTGTGAAAAAACTTTTTTTTCTGCCAGATCCAGCAATGTGTGAGGGAAAACAGAGATAACTGCATCCTGTTTTAGAGTAAATGGGGTTAGTTTCACATTAAATAATTTATGACACCAATTAAGAGTGTTTGTGCCTTTGTAACTGCAGCCGGGTTCACTGCCAGTGAAACACAAAGTGACGCTTGTGTGATTTTGTCTGTGTGGAGGGTGACTGCTGATTTAAGGCTGTGTTTTGTCCGTTGCGTACAGTGCCAGACGAGCGAAGATCCCGGCCAGCAGAATTCTGTCATCCTTGATCGTGTGGTGGCGCACCGGTGCCACCCGTCTCTCTAGGAATGTTGACTGAGGGGAAAAACCTAGAAAGTCACAGGAGGTGTCTGTTTTTGAAAGTGGAGGAGTCACCGCAGTTGCGGTCGAAAGTGTTTGTGGTGAGAGAACGTCCCACGTACTGCAAGGAAATGTGGGCAGATGTGTGAATGGGAAAATAAATCTATGAGCTTCGTACCTGAAACCAGTAACCTTTTGATCTGCTGGATCAAATGTTGTTGGACCTACTCTGCACTGAGAAAAAGGCGTGACCTGCCGCGTGACATTCTCTTGACACATTCGACATGAATTGTTTATACGCCAGTTCTCTAATTATCGCTGCATTCACCAGCAATTTTTTTTTTGCTGAGCTGAATCAGATCAGATCTCCAGTTTATTTCTCTCTGTTTCCTGCAGCCAGACGCCACTTGTATTTTGTGTCATTGTTTCAGTTGTACAGCGTTTCCATAGTGATGATGGCAAGTGGTGATTGATGGCTGCAGTCGACATATGGGATGCTTAGGGGCTTGCTTTGCTGCGCTCTCGTCTGATTGATTATTCTTTGTGTCCTTATGTGTCTCCTGCATTGCAGGAGATGCTTTTTTTTTTTTAACAAGAGGTTGGTGAGTTTATTTAATAGAAAATCTCTTTGTCTCTCCAGTCCCCTGATAAGCACAGAGCATTAGAGGAGACCAAAAGCTACACCACCCAGTCATTGGCCAGTGTTGCATACCTCATCAACACACTCGCCAACAATGTACTGCAAATGCTGGACATCCAGGCGTCTCAGCTACGCCGAATGGAGTCCTCGATCAACCACATCTCACAGGTATGTGTACATACATACATACACACACACACGAACACACTTGCACTAAATCAAATATCTCTGGTAGTAAGTCCTCATTCAACCAAGTATACACCCTAAATTAACAATTTCAAGCTGCTTCACAACCCATTAGCCATTGAAGTGGGAACTGCTCCTGTACAGGTGCAGCTGCGGTTTAAATAGCACATTGGCAATGGAACTGAAACGCTGCATTATGGGATCTGTAGTTTGTGGGTTGTCTGCATTTCATATCGCCAGGCATTAATCGATCTGTATGCGGTGGATCTTGCGGGATGTGACCTGTGGGCCACGAGTTTGACATGCCTGCCCTAAATCAACCAGATCTGTAGCATAATACATATACAGCTCATGTCAGTCAGCCATTTCTCCTCAATGTGTGCAATGGTGCAAACACGTGGACTCTTTAATCACCCCAATGTGTATATGTGTCAAGAATTTGTCACATGCCTGTGCTTGCACATAGGAAATGGCTTCTGCGACTAAACCTGTTGTACATGCACAAGCCAAAGCCTCCAGGAATGCAAGCACAGATGCAAACATACACTCATACACACAGACCATATTCCAGCATATACGGCAAGTATGCACAGCCAGAACTTGCATTCCACTAGTAAACACACACCTCAAAACTGTCATTAGAATTCATGATTGAGGATGAGTGTAATAATCTTGACTTTGAGACCACATGTATGTGTTAACATCTCTACACTTTATTTATTTATTTTGTGCTTTGAAGACTGTGGACATCCATAAAGAGAAGGTGGCCAGGCGAGAGATTGGCATCCTGACTACCAATAAGAACACTTCACGCACACACAAGATTATTGCCCCAGCCAATCCTGAGAGGCCTGTGCGCTACATCCGCAAGCCAATCGACTACGGTGTCCTGGACGATGTAGGACATGGTGTGAAGGTGGGCGTGTGTGTGTGTGTGTGTGTGTGTATATATCTCTCTTAGGATTTATGTAGTTTGGGAACATCTCTCAATTGCCTTTATCCTGCTTGACTTTGTTTCCCTCCCAAGACTTTTTGAATTGATTGTGTGCCACTCAGTTTCTGCACTCAGTACTAACCATTTGATTGTCTTCTGTCTTTACCTTTCTCTTATTTGCTTCATAAATGAATTAAGTGGTTACTAAGGTTTAAGGTAAGACTGTCCAACAAGGAATTAATTGGCTTTGTGCAGTAATTGCAATGTAGCTTAATTGGCATAAATTTAATTGTATGCACATAACTGCTTTCAGCTGCCTATTATAACTTTTTATAACTGCCCTGTGTTTCATTAATTGAGAATATTTTGTACTTTTGATTAAGGGAATCTTGTGTTGATGTTTAAAATGAAGACCTTTCCCTCTCCCAGGTCAATGCACAGAACATGAAGACTGGTGGAGCACCACGCACAGCTGCCCCCACCCAAAAACCACCCAGCCCACCGGGACCCGGCAAAGGAACCATTGGGTATGTGCTGGGTCTCCGCTGTTGTTTATCAGAATGGGAGATTATACCATGATACTGAAACAAGGCTGCTGATATAGTGCTGAAATTGTTCATGTTGGTTCCTCATTCTGACATTAACTGAGAAGCCTAAGAACAGCATATTCAACGTTCACATTTATTTAAGTGCTTTCATTCTATATTCAGGAATAAAGATCTGTAGGCATCCACTGTTATTCACTAATCTCCATTCGTTACCATGTTTCTCCTTCCTGTCAACAGAATGATCAAACATTTTTCAAGATGATTTTAAGTTATTCTAGGTTCTACTGGGCTGTGTTGTTCACCATTCACCATTATCAAGAAGAGGGTGCATGGTGCATTAAGGAATAGTCTCCAATCAAATTGCTTAGATGTCATTTTCACAGATAAGAATATATTAATCAACTGTCATTGATTGAAACCAGCGTTGCAATTGTTAAATATTTCTTTATTGAAACATTCTGTGTGTACTGGCCATCTGGACAACATTTTCCCTCCTCTTTACAAAGGCACAAGAAAGGTCAAACATGGAAATTCAAGCACATTTTTTGCACTTTACTTTTAAAGATCATGCTTTTTTTAATCTGTGGAATAATCAATTCATCTGCATGCATTTGAGGCAGAGAGAGTGTTTCAGAGCTTCGTTGCAAATATTCTTTTCCACAGGCTCTTTTATCTGTGCTTTTGTGTGAATGTGCTTACCTGATGTTAATCATGTGTGTGTGTATATTGGTCAAGAAGATGTGTGTTTATTGTTTATTTCTCTTGACCGCGTACTTCCCCCTTCTTGTAACCTTCTGTGGTTACCCTAGTAACAAGGCAGTCATGCACAAAAATGTGCAGCAAACTAAAATTGACGTCCCTCGCTTGAGCATAACCAGTAGAAAATGTTTCTTTAGACATGCAAACAAACAAAATCACCGTTGTGCATCTCTTTAAACTAAAATACCTAGTCAGACTGTATGTTGTGATCGGTCTAGATGACTTTTGTCCAATGTATGTCCCAGCAATAGAGTATTTCTCAATTCTTTCATGAGCAAAGTTCGTAAGCATCTCGACAGACCTATCGTTGTCTTCTGCAGTACAGTATGTGAGATAAGATGCAGATTAACAACCCCTTCACCACCACCACCACCACCTGCTCCTCCTCCTCCTCACCCTCTCCGCCCCTCTCCTAAACTCTCTCACCCCCTCGGCAGGCGACACTCCCCATACCGGACGCTCGAGCCCGTGCGTCCCCCTGTCATCCCTAACGACTACGTGCCGAGCCCAACACGAAACACGGCCCCGGCACTGCAGAGCCCGGCACGCACCGCATCTGTTAATCAGAGGACCCGCACGTACAGGTACCCCCCACACACAATCACACAGATACACCGGTGCAGAACTGCATACCCCAAACGAAAACTAGCTTATGGAACACTCATGGATTATTCTGATTGCACCCTAAATAATCCATAGATAGAATGATTGTAGCCCAAAAGTGATCTGCGTTTACAAATAACCTGCAGCCAAACCCCCAAAAAGTCACTAACAAAAAAATGATAATGGAATATGTTTATTCTGGCGCAAGCTGGACATGCACACCCACACCCATTAGTGCGCCATCTTTCTCCATGTCTGCAGGCCTCTGAACCTAAATCCGTCCATCCCTCCTGCCCTGTTCTCTTCCCCATCCCGTTCTCCAGTTTGTCTCTTTCTTCGGCTGTCCATGTCTGTGTCTTTGTGCTGTCCTTGTCAGCAGAAGGAGTCGCCACTCAGTCTTTTCGTTTCTCTTTGGATTTTATTCTACGCTTTCAGTCTGTCTTCAGATTTTATTCCGTGTCTTTGGCCTCTCTTTCCTTTTGCAGCAGAGCTTTTAATTCTTTTATTAGTCATTTTTTTAAATCTAAGGATTCTTAGAAGTGTGACTGAGCGAGCCTGACCTACCATGTGTGGATGTGTGTTTAATGTGTGTGTCTGTACACGTGCGTGTCTGTGTGTTCAGCAGCGGAAGCAGTGGGGGAAGCCACCCCAGCAGTCGCAGCAGCAGTCGAGAGAATAGTGGCAGTGGAAGTGTGGGTGTGCCTATCGCCGTGCCAACCCCTGCCCCACCTGCAGCCTTTCCAGGTAAGGGCGCTGCCATTAATGTCGATTTGCACTGTAGCCTCAACTTCTAACCCGCTTGACCTCTTTAATCCCACACTGACTCCTTGTCTTCTCGTCTACTTTTCCTAGCCCTTCCTTACTTCTGTGTACCTGAGCTTAATGGACAGAAATGTAACAGCATCTGTCTTTTCTTTTGATGCTTTCTCTCTCTCTTTCTATCTCTCTTTTGCTCCTCTCACTCTCTTTTTTCCCTTCTTTCTCTCTCTGTGCTTGTGTGGGTGTGATGGTGGGTTGCCAACTTCAGGTGCAGCCACAGCCCCTCCTAACACTGCTAAGGCGCCTGCCTCCTCGTCCTCCTCTGCCTCCTCTTCCTCCACTTCAACTCCTGCTCCCCCTGCACCCCCTCCCCCTCCCACACCCGAGCCCACCTCTGTCCCCAATGCTGAAGCCCTTCCTGAAATCCCTCCTCCTCCCCAGCTTCCTCCCTCTACTCTCACAGCAACCAGCTCTGGTGCGTCTAGTACACCCGGACAAGGTGAGTTTCCCTCTCAGCACGCCCTCCATTCCCATCCTCACAGCCCAGCCCGTTATCTTTTTTTTTTTTTTTTTTTTTCCCTCCCTTTCTCCTTAAAATGCTAAAGTGCATGTTTGTGACTTGTGCTATGTGGTGGTTGAAAGTATTTATTTTTCTACTTTTTCCTATAATTTTACGCTCATATTCTTTCAAATTGTGGGACCTTATTGTTTAAATTCAAATATTTGTCTGTATGGAACTTTTATTACATAGATGGGCAGCAGGTGTGCTGCCGCATTAGCTGGTTAGTGTGCACCCATGTCACCTTTATTTGCCACATTTTGGTGTGGACCTAGTTTTACATTTTAATTGATTATATATTTCATATTAAATTGGCTGGTGGAACATTTATATCAGCTTTTCTGTGATTTCTGTAGAGCTTGAGAAAGGTTGTCTCTGGAAATGGTCATCTTGCCAGGTTATTAGGAGCATTAAGAGATGTATAATTTGAAAGCAAACTTGATCTGTTTCAGCTAACTTAACAAATATTAGTAAGCACAAGTAGTGACTAGGGTTTAGATGATGAGGATTGTTAATATTTGGCCAGTTTAATTCAAACAACAACAAAGAACACAGTACTGGACATCTCAGTTTCACTGCTGGGACTAGTGTTCATAGAGCACGGTGACCAGCAATTAGAAGGGGAGGTCTGGCTTATGCAATTTGTGTTAGAACTGCATTTTGTTCTTAATCAAGTGTGATATGCAAACTTTAGTGAGGGGCGGTAGTAGCCTAGTGGGTAACACACTCGCCTATGAACCAGAAGACCCGGGTTCAAATCCCGCTTACTACCATTGTGTCCTTGAGCAAGACACTTAACCCTAAATTGCTCCAGGGGGGACTGTCCCTGTAACTAATGATTGTAAGTCGCTCTGGATAAGGGCGTCTGATAAATGCTGTAAATGTAAATGTTGAAAATGGAAGATATAGTTGAATATGAGGCAAAGACTGGTCTAAGGGAGTCTAGTCCAACTTGAGTCGTTCTTTTTCTGCACCTTATCCTGGTCTTCTGCTGTTTGTCCTGCAGGCAATGGTCCTCAGTTTTACAGTATGAACCGGCCAGCAACACGACAGACCACACCCTCTGTGGGTGGATCATTGCCCTACCGTCGACCTCCATCCGTTACAGGTCAGCCCACCCTTGTTCAAAACCAGAACCCCAACATGACACAGAACCAGATCAACGGAGGGCCGCACTACAACCAGAACCAAGGTATTGACAAATAGACAAATTTGCACGGTCCATTGTTTTAAGTAATGTACCTTTTAGAATATGGTTTTGCTATTGGCTCTGTGTGGGTCTCAACCCAGTCTGTTCACACATGTTGGCAATTGGAATAACTAAAACCAGTGCTTGCTGACTGGGTTGAGAAACTAAAATTTGGTTATTTACTGGGTGTTTGTTTTATGCAATTGAGAAATGAGTCTGTGCTGTATTAATTGTCATGTTGAATGTGAGAAAATTGTGGTCTCTGTGGTCAAGCTCACAAATGTGCTTATTCACCTTTCACCTTCACAAATTTCACCTTCACATCTTTGTACACCTTACTTCACAGCATCCCCTCTTGCTATTGTTGTTGTCTCAGGGTTTTTTAATTGTTGCATCATCTACTGCAAATACAGTTGCACTCAGTCTTGACTCTGTTTATCTGTGGTGTTTTTCCTGTATTTCTCCATCTCTGGGACAGTAGGCTCTATTGCCCCTCCTCCCTCTATCCTTCAGTTCACTCCTCAGCTTCCGCTGATGGGCTTCGCCGCTCGGGTGCAGGAAACCAGTAAGTCTGTCTCTGCTGTTGGCACGCACTCTTGTTGATGTGCGTGTAGGTTTTTTCCCCTTTGTGTGTGTTTGTGCCTTTGTCTCTTAGCGCATTTGTGTGTTGTCAGTCTTGTTGAAATTGCATGCATCAGTAGAGGAGAATCTTGGGTGATACCAATGGCCAGTAATCCACAGAGGGATCTCTCTGTGACCTCATTATGCCATCCACAGCATTAAAAATGCAGGTGAAGTGAATAACCTGGCACCTGTCAAGGGCGGTATATATTAGGCACCAAAACCAACGGAAAACAGTCCGTTCTCTTCATGTGTAAGAAGCATGAAAAATATGAAGGTGTCTGGATGACTGGGTCAGAGCATCACCAAAATTGCAGGCCTGGCAGGGGAATACCTAAACATATGATACAAGCATGTGGTTTTAATGTTCTGGTTGATCAGTGTATACTCAGATGTGTTAACTGATCTCAAATGAGTGCTACGTTTAGTGTGATGCTGCGTGCATGCTCTTTAAAAAAAAAATTGCAGACAACTATTTTACAGTGTTATATAATTTCTATTTTCCTTATTCCTCTAGTCTCAGATACACCTCCACCCCCACCCCCAGTTGATGAGCCTGTTTTTGAAGAGTCAGCCCCTCCACCTCCACCTCCTGAGGACTATGAGGATAATGAAGATGAGGAAGAAGAGTCGGCTGTTGTGGAGTACAGTGATCCTTATGCCGAAGAGGACCCGCCATGGGCCCCACGCACTTACCTGGAGAAAGGTATTCTATGTTTGGGTGCTTTTATACTATAACACATGAAACCTTTTAAAACACTCAGTGGACTGTCAAGGTCCATTGTACATATTTTTACCTAGTTTATGATATAGTATTTCTGAATCCATTGAGCTCACACTTGTGTGTAGTTATTTTGAGTACCACCACTCCACTGATTTGACTGACATTGTCATATCCTCCTGTCTTGATAGTTGTGGCAATCTATGACTACAGTCGCGACAAGGAGGATGAGCTGTCTTTCCAGGAGGGGGCAATCATCTATGTTATCAAGAAGAATGACGATGGTTGGTATGAGGGTGTCATGAGTGGCACCACCGGCCTCTTCCCTGGCAACTACGTGGAGTCCATCATGCACTATGCTGACTGACCCTCTAGGGGGCATTTCCCCTTTCACCTTCCTGCTCCAGCTCTACACCGTCTGCTGCTCTACAATTGACATACTCACACTTCAGACAGCCCAAGAACACACACACACACACACACACATTTCTGACCATAACCTTTGTATACATACTGAGAATTACATTTCTTGGTAGTATAGAAAATATAGAAGGGAAGGTTAAGGTAGAGGAGAGACGTGTAATAACTGTTGTGGGAGTTTTTTTTTTTTTTTGTCCATATTTACATAAAATGAAGGCTTTGTATGGATTATATGAGGTGTGTGAGAGGGATTCTGTGTGAGTGCGTTATAATAGACACTAATGGCTGACTGACCGTTAAGAAAGAAGAATAACATTTTCTTTATTCTGAATTGTCATTTGCTTTTTTCTAAATTGATTTTTGAATAGAGTTGTCGTGTGACTTTGCTTGTCCTGTGGTGAGTTGAGAAATTTGCTGTGAACAAGTGCTTAGATATATTTAAAATCTGGCCTGGGCATGGAAACCGATCCCTTTATCAACTATAATCTGTATTTCTTTCTTTTCAACTGGGAATCAACCTTTGTGTTAAAAAAATAAATAAATAATCCAGTCTTACCTTAACTCTGAGGCGGTCTGAGCTCAGCTGTAGGTCGTCTGTGAAGGGCGAAGCCTGCACTGTGCAGCACTGGCGCCGAAACAGCGCTCAGCTCTTCTGACCCTAAATGTTACTCTCTGGGGAAAGAGGTGAGGGGAACCTCGGCCTCTAAAACCTTTAGCACACATTTTCTCAAATATGGTTTGGTGATCTCTATTTTATCAGCGTTGTACAGTAAATGCCAAAAGGTCCAAATAAGTTTGGAGTGCAGTGTTACAGGAACTTGTTACCTTTCTCCTCCCCCCCTGCTTATCATTCCATATTGTTATGCTGTCACACTATTGGGTTGACACTTGTCCTGCAGAGCCACTCTCGTTGACAGAAGAAAAGTTAGTGCAGTTGGTGCCATATAGATATCTGTATAGAGTGGAGTGTGTGTGCGTGCGAGTGTGAGAGCTTATCAACAACACTACCAGGTTAGATGTCTTCATCAGAGATTAATCCTTAGCACCACAAGCTGCATATGTGGTTGCACAGAATATTCTCTTAAAAAATGTTTATATCCACAGATCTATATTATATATATATTATTGTTGAGCTCATAATATGCCAGCACGGTTGTGTGTCAGTAATGAGACCCCCTTTGCGTTTGCAATAAATGTATTTTGGCACAATGGAGTGGGGCTCTAAAAAGTTGAACCGGGTTCTGCTGTTACCGAAAGCACAAGAGGTGTGGGAGTAGTGAGGAGTAAATGAAGGAGTAGGGAAGACTTCTCAAGTCGACTGGACGCCAGAGAAGACCTGTCCATTCAAGAGACTTGTTTCTGTAACAGATTATTTTGTTTATTCTTTATTCAGCAGTACTGATGCACAGGGGACTTTTATATGAGGTACATTGTATGTGTGTTTTTTTTTTTTTTTTTAATGGAGAGTCTGTGAATATGTGCTTTTGTGAGTCTTTGCATGTGAATTATCTTTGTGGCTTTCTGATTGGTGAGAAATTAGCGGACCTTCTCTTCCTGACATAACTGGGCCCCGTTCCCGTGCTTCCTCTCTTTGTCCCCTTTCCTTTATGGGCACTAGAGAGATATGCAGAAAGACTGGATTAATGAAGTTTTCATTTTACTTTTGCATGGCCTGTTTTCATGAAATTCAGGGCTTTGAAATGTGCATGTTTCATCCCTTTCCCAATAGCGCCCTGGAATTAGTCATCTGACTTCAGACCCATACCTGAATATTCCCCAAAGCTGCTCTTTAAGAGTTGATCCAGCTGTGAGGAGTCAGTGGGTCAGTATAGAATCGGGCATTCGGTCGAGCAGGCAGAGAAGAACCCTTAGTTTCTCCCTTTATTCTGATCTCTTGAATGAGTAAAGTGACCAGAGGGCCTCAGTGGAGGCTCCACCCAAGACCCACATTTTACAAGGACTTCTGGGCTCCCCCATCCAAAGAGTACCCTGACCTCTCTTCATTTTAACCTTGTTTTGCAAGGCTTCTGTTTTAAGACCAGTCCATGAGGTTAGGGGACCAACTTATTCTGAAATGAACAATAAAATATAAATTGTTGGAAAACAATCAGTGGGTGTGATTGTGTATTTTCTAAGAAAAATGACAGGAGACAGCATACAGGCATCCTACAAAGTATATTGTGTTGGTTGCCCATTGAGCTCCAAACACTAGGGGAAAAAATTATACCATAAATTCCTACTATATTTAGAATTTGAAATGTATTCTTATAAAACTGAACAGGGGAAAAATGGGACTACAGGACAAGTTGGAACGTTTATTGTGTTATCTTACCTTACTGAGAGGTTATATACAGGTTAGTACAATAGGGTCTCTGCTACCAGAGACCTATACTATACAACATAGGTATGTCCTTAAGAGAAAGCATTTATTACAAAACAGCTGTTTAAATATTTGCCATAGAAGAAGAAATGTTTACAAATGTTCCCCCAAGTCCTCTCTTCCTTATATAAATTGTCTGAATACCAATTAATAACCTTATATTCACTCATCTTAAAAGTTACAGGCTTCAAGCTCTTATCTGATTTCTATTAAGGAAATATACAGAATTTTGCAGTGTATTAATAATTACAGCAGTTGTACTAGTAAAAAGTCATTATTCTATGCAACTATTTCATATGCTCATTAAATTGCTGTGTGATGTGTAATCCATCTTCCAGTAAGTAATAAGGTGACTTGGGCTGTGATGCATTTTCACAGTTTTAATGATCGCAGGATAGTGCCCCATTCCACTGCATTAACATTCACTCATTAATTATTTCCTGTGCTCATCAGAAGTGTAACTACAGGCAGGGTTATTCAATTTAAAAACCCGTACAAATGTCACTCAGAATGACTTTTTTCCCCCCACATATATTTTACTAATAAGCCTGAAAGTGTCAGGAAAATGCATTTTGCCCCCCTCCCTTCCCGCCCCACTTCCTTGTCACATGGCTAGGACCTGCTACTACACAGAAAAAATATAAATCAGACCACCACCGTACAGGAAGAGCTCTAAAGGAAACCGGGGGTAAAATTTTCACTGCACTCAAGTGAAGTTTTTTTTTTTTTTTTCTTTTTATAAAAGAAAAAAAAAAAAAAAAGAAAAAAAAAAAAAAAAAAAAGTGGTTTATCTTCTAGCCACATGATATTTGCCCTAGGGCTCACAGATCATTGTCTCCACCACAAACTTGTTTTCAAAGTGGCGGATCTTGTGGCAGTTGAGAGCTTCACGCTTCTGCAGGCCTGTGTTGGAAAGAGAACAGCAGCTCTTACTCACAATTCTGACCGTGCCGTGATCTATGTGGCATGCAGCATACATGCACACACTTACTGAACCTGCTAATTACGTTTAGTAATAAGAATGTGTAGGAAGAGGGTTTTGCTTTTACCCAGCACTGTCTCTTTCCTCTGGAGTTTGTAGGTGTCTTTGCCTCTGCACAGATTGTAAATGAAGAGGCCCAACTGGTCAATGTTGTCCAGCTTCTCAGTCACCATCATCTGCTCATGCACAAGGTAGGACTGGGGCAGGTACGTTCCAGCCTGGATTTAAACACAAGAAGGCAGTTACTCATGCACCAAATAACACAGGCTTTATACATAAAAGTGAGCGTACATGTTTATTTTAGAATACCAGAGCAGTAAATGTTTATATAAATGTTACGATTTATTTGTGATTATTCGCAGGACTAGAGCTTGCTATAACACCTATTTAAAACAATTAGAGACAAAAATGGGGGGTAAGGGTATGCTCAGACTTCGTTAACAGCACTAATTTTGAGTGTTCAAATATATAAAATGAATTGCGAATAACTTGTAACTGTCCTATTTTCAAAAATAAAACAAACTGCATCCAGGGTAAATGTCACCAAGAATTACAATGCTTAAATGAGGGCCTCTGTAAGACATTTATATTTAAAGAAAAACAAAAATGTTGACTCTACATTACAGCCACTAAATAAGTGAAAGGAAGTAAGGAAAGTGATTGCCAATGTGAAGCACTGCAGCACAGCACACAACGAAATGAGTTCTGTCTTTAACCTTAGTGAGCAAAAGGCAGCCATGACAGGCACCCAGGGAGCAGTGTGTTGGGACGGTACTTTGTTCAGTGGCACCTTGGCGGATTCGAACCGGCAAACTTCTGATTACGTGGCCGCTTCCTTCACACACACTATACTGCGCAGTGAATACTGCTATGATTACCTCAATGTTCTTGAGCAACTCCAGGAAGTCTTTAGGTGGCATGACGATGGAGGTGTTCAGAGGTATCACATAGCACTTGTTCAGCTTCAGATCCAGGTAGGCTGTGAGACGCTGGGGGAAGAAAAAAAAAAAAAAAAAAATTAAATCCAAGTCACATTTCACCCAAGACTAACTGTGTGTGTGTGTGTGTGTGTGTGTCTTACCCTGTTAAAATCATGTACAATATCAGCAGGGTCGCTCTGACTGAACTCTGGCACAGGTACATTGATGAGCTCCACACTATCATCTTCCAGGATGCGGACGCTCTCATGAATCCTCCGAAGGGGTACAGCCGGCATCACTTCCTCCTCCTCCTGAATCATGTAATCTTCCTCACGGTAGCCAACTCCGCAGAAGTAGACGCGGCCCTCCTGAGACATAAAAGCATAGCCATAGGAGTCAGATCCTCAAGTACCCTTCACTGTCGTCGTCATCATTATCTTCATCAACCACCATCGCCCTGCAGAGAGAGAACCACACAAACCTCCTGAAGATGATCAACATCATATTCATCATCACCACCCAGTTTCATTTGGAAATTATTATCCATGCGCCCTACCCCCTAAAAAAGGGAAAACCCTACAATTAAATTTTTTTTTAACTTTTGTAAATGTGTGTGTGAGAGAGCAAGAGAGAACAAGTCAGGCGACCTTTCCGGCATCTCTTACCGCCAGAAAGTAGTACCTGTACAGGTACGCCCCACCCACGACAACGCCAGACAGCAGCAGAGCCAGACCTAAGCACATGCACCAGCACCAAGCCCGGGACTGCTGACGAACGTACACTCCCTCCTCGACATCCTGCAAAAAAAGAGAAAACTGGAGGTGAAAACTACACAAATAATACTCAAAAATCTGACTCAAATATTTATATTCATTAAATAAATAAATATTTCAGATTTCTCTCATGTGAATTAAACCCCAAACCTCCACAAAGATCCACAGACAGGAATGCTGCTGTTCTCTGGTCGGTCTGTTATGGATGTTACTAGAGTCCGAGAGGTTTAATAGAGCCATTATCTGTTCATGAGGCTGAGAGCAGCAGCGGCAGCAGCGCTTACGTAATGGGCCAAACTCAGAGAGTTTAACCCCGCCCCACTCAGCACCTTATTTCGCCTCACTAATCTTACCCGGCTAATTCTTTAACAAAACTACTACTCCTAAGTATTCATGAATACATTTACACTGAAGAGAATTTAATAAACATTTCTGTTAAAAATGTCAGCAGTTGCCTTCCAGCTTCAGCTTCAAAAACTTCTTATAAATGCAAAGAAATAAAAAATATCAAATATAATGTTATGTATGCACCATGACACAAATGACCATTTTGAATGGCCAGTTTTTGTCTGAAACAAACAGCAAGTATATTGCTATTATATTAACAGCAAGATTACACAAGTCCGAATACATATGCAAAAAACCTTTCTGCTTTTCTTTCAAATTAACGAATAGAGAAGTAGCTGAAAACTAATAAATTAGATTTCATCTTATTTATTCAGTGCCATCTCTCACAAAGCATTATAGTTCTGGACAGAACAAATGTGTTATAATTAAAACACTAGAGAAAGCTTGCGTATCTCATAAATGCTTGTAAAAACTGCGAATATGTAAACTTTTCGTTCGTCGCTACGTTTCTGCTCAGTTCACCTGGCAGCATTTCAAAGACTGTTGGAAAAAGGCCTTATTTTTTTGCCTATATGGAATGTGGGGACTTCCTCTGGATGGTATTTAGGCATGTGTCTACTTAAAACAAGGGCTTTGTGTGGAGGGGATGCACTGCAGATCACCATCTTTCCTCAAAAGGAAGCGGCTGGGAGTGACATTGCACAAACACCTGCAGGTCGACCAACGAAACCTTCCCGCTTTTCTCAGGAAGCTACAAGCAGTCAGTAACGTATTCATTTACAGGCCTTCAGTTCAGAAAATCGCCAAGGAGACCATGCATACCTATAATTCACAGTTTATCATAATGGTGTTCTTGGTCTTATACCATCAGGTAGTTTCTGGGTGTGAAACCTTTGTGCCTCTGCTTTAGTGCAAATGGAACCACCAATGCAAGAAGTTCAGAAACTTTTCACAAAAGCCCCTTGTTACCCCAGGTTCTTCTATGTGGTTGACAGGACAAACAGGAGAAACAGTGTTCTGAAAGTGACTGAAGTGGAAGTGTGGGTTTTTCCCCTCGAGACAGAATAGGAATCACAACAAAAAAGAAAATGGCGCCAAAGAGCAATAACATTTGCCCCCATCGAGATGATAACTTGCTGTGGGCGGCAGTAGTGGCACAGAGTTCAAACCTCCCTCTCGCTTCTCACCGAGGACCGGCAGCAGTGATCCGCAATTATGTGCTGAAGTCCCAGGAGGTGTCGCGATGGTGCAACACTTTCTCCTCGCTCCCTCTCTTCCCCGTGGAAAATTTTAAAACCAGGCAGTCGCGGCCTTTACTCAGAAATGAAAATCCACATTGCATGCTGGGTAGGGAGCGGCACCCTGATTCACCACAGAATTTAACTGCTCATCTCTTATGTCAGTGTAGGGACTTATCCTACATGATGTTGTCCAGTTATGTCCTCTTCATTGTACAGAAAAAAGTTTTACATTTCTCCTATAGAGATAACCTGTACAGTATTTAAGCTTTAATTAGTATAAATTTAGTGAGTATTTACACATTTTTCTTTTATGATTGCACTATGGGGGTGGGGGGGTCTGTGTGAAACATTATTTCAATACACATTGTACTGCGTATACAGTTGTACTGAGAATAAACCAATCTTATGAGACCTTCGAACCAATAAGAAGCGACAACCATCCAAGCACAGATCCTAGAACATCCACCCTGACCGCTTTATTAAGTGAACAGGTTTTAGTACCTAGCGTGTGTCTGATGCCCGACTGGACAGCGTTTGTGCGTATGTGTAAGAGCGCAACTGGCCTTGCGTCACTCTCGGGTCTCTCAGGAGACAGGACAGGGTGTGTGAGCGTGCGCATGCAAAACACACCTTTCTGCTCCCAGCAAAGCATTCAACTTGCATGCACGACTGCAAGTGGATACACGCTTTGACAAACTCTTAATAAAAGCTGACGACTTGGTCTGTACACGGGCACGCACACACAGAGAAAAAAAAAAAAAAAAACAACCCAACCAGGGCGCTGCACAAGCATGCTAATACAACTTCGGACTTCTGCGGCGAACGTTCAGGGAAAACAAGATCGAAAAAGGCTACAGTAGAGGCCTCTGCACCACGGAGACAAATGATCAGAGGAATGGTGGCCAATACGATGTCGGCAAAGCATGTTTAATGAGACGGTCTTCTAATCTGGAACTAAAAGATTAGGTCTGTCTCTCTCTTGTGGTCCTGCTCAGCGAGATGCAGCACTAAACCGCCCACTGCTACCACGGGGGATTAACGTGTAATCGCTCACACTTCACATGTTTCACAAGCAAAACACGCTCAATCATCATAATCATCATCACAGATTCTGTACACTTCACCTCGTCTTGGTAACGAAATGTGCATCGCTCATCTGCCTTCCTCCATCAGAATCGCGTTCGCTCGACTGGCGAGCTCTGTCTTCAGAACGCACTTCCGTCTTAAAATACCTGCATACCTGCCGAGAAGCTGCTCTGAACAAAACGTTTTTCTTCATTTTAATCTAAATAAAAGAAAATGCTGCTGGTAGCTGGAATTAGAAGTAAAAAAAAAAAAAAAAAAAAAAAAGTGTGAAATGTTGATATATTGGCGAAAGAGTCACATGGCCCCCATGTCCCATCCAGGCCTTCCGTGATCCTCTCGCCCTTACGGAACACAGGGGGCCTTTGTTCGAAAACAGAAACAGGTCAGCCAACAAGGCCGGGGGCCAAACCTGAAGCCGCCTCCGCCGCCACCGGGTCCCGATGGCCGCTGTTTATTTAAAAGTAAATTAGTGACAGCGTGGAGCGGCGTGACAAAGGTCAGCAGGGCTATCGGAATTACTCATTCACCGGCGGCCAGACTCCTCGGAGAGCGTATGAAAAGACTCCGTGGAATAGTCCCCCGCCCCCGCCGGAGCTCTCGCCGACTCGACGTGAGCAGACGCTGCCGGTTCAGGGAGCTCGTCTGGCGCCTCGGTCACGCCGGGGAACAGACGGGCTCGGTCTGGAGAACCGTGGGCGGAGAGACGCGGCACTTCCCGCACCCCCCCGCCGCCGACTCCGACGCACGACGTTCCGCAGAAGCGCGACGCTCGGCGACCGCGGCCTTGGCCGGTTCTTCTCCAACTGCGATAACATCTCGGCCGACGCAGATTTTGCAACAGCACACAAACACCAAAAATAAATATGCAACGCGTACGCTAGCGATGCTAACGACACGTTTAAAACAAACAAACAAACAAAAAAACACGAGTGGTTCTCGGACTCGTGTTTTTAAGAGCACTTCCACGCTCGTTTCGCGCACAACTTCCTCCTCAACTCGGCGCCTGAGCAGCTGAGTCGGGTACATTTTGTGTGCGGTCAGCCATTTTTCCCCCTCAGCCGAGGCTCAGTCGCAAACATTGTGTAAAAAAAACAAACAAAATAAAGCCGCCGCCGTGCAGCCATCTTAGGCGAACGCTGCACTTTCATGCGCGTACTTGTAAAAATGTGGTCTGCGCGTCGTGGCAGCGCTTTAAATTATTTCGTTTCGGTTCGAAAGATGAAACCAGGCTCGGTAATCGACACTCCTTGGCATTTGTTTTGCTCGCGTCTTCCGCGAAGCGCGTCTCTTCCGAGAGAAGAAAAAAATAAGAAGAATAATGATAATATCCCAGAAAACGTGTCCGACTCGACGTCTACCGCGTCCAGGTGGAAACGTACACGTTTAGGGGGGGAAACCGACTTAAAACGCGGCATTAAAATAAATTCAACTCACCCGCTCGTCGGGAATGAGAGCCTCATCCTTGCCGTCCTTCTTCAGATCCTTCTGTCCCAGGGGCGCGTTAAAGGCCAACTTGACCATGTTGAAAGCGGCGAGTTTTAAAGCGCAGCGCCGGCCGTCAGTCAGTCGCGTCTCTCCTGCGATCAGCCACTTTCTGAGCTCGATGTCCGCCGATGACGCATTTAAGCAGAAGCCGAGAGCGACCAGCAGGGGCGCCGTTTCCACAGTCGACCAACACTTCCCTACGCCTGCCCGCCATCGCACCCGTTTTAACAATTCTGGTGTAAATTATCCGCCTGGCCGCTGCTGACCTGACGTGATGAAGGCGAGGGACCGCTGTCAAGTCAGCAGAGGCAGATCGGTGTCCGCCCCACCAAAACATCTAGTCAGCCATCATCAGGTGACCCTTGTGGAAAGGGGTACAACCAACAGAACACGTGCCTTTAAAGGTGCAATGTCTCCAAAACATTCAGAAAGTAAGACTTTGCCAAATATGTCGATGCATTATGTTTAAGGTTTGTTTATTGACACTGCGCCATCTTGTAATACCACTATGCACCACAAGGGGCAGTGGCCTGCTGTGTTACAGAACAGTAAGCTGTGAGGACCCGATCAGTTAGTTACGATGGTTTCTGTGCATTTGCAGAATGAATAGCGCTCCCTACTCCAAATTGTCCCGAGTAGCCAAGATTTTATTGTTATTTTTTAAAGAAAACATATTGTTTACCAGAAATCTATTTGGAGTCTACAGATGGAGGGATTTGAGCATTTTTCTTGTGATGGAGGTGTTTTCTGGTGATGCAGCATTTTTGGTAGAGCTTAAAATCAATAAATAAACAAACCTATTTTGTAGCACAGTCAACTAAGCATCATGCTATCTTATGGTAAGAAGGCTTATTATCCAGTGAATTATCCAGTGAATCATTAATTCAATTAATTTCTTTATCTCAATAATTCAAATGGACAACTATACAAACTGAATGAAACTACATGAAATTTCACAGTCTCTTGAATGGGTGGAATTCATGTTGTCTTAAACTAGCCAGAGGCCAGAAAAGCTGCTCCTCAGGAGGAAAGTTTTCCCAATGTGTCCACGTCCACCCTTCAAAGACAAGACAAAAATGATCAGCGCATGCCAAATAAATGCAATGCATTAACAAGCATGACAATGCACAGAAAATATCTGGATTAAGATTTCTTAATCTTAATATATATTTCTTAATATAAAATGTATTCAGTCTATTACATTTTTTAGTGTAAAAAACATAATATATCTATACACAATGCCAATACATGTTTAATTGGTATTAATTAAAGGTTTCATTTGTAGCAGTCAATGATTAACCAGGGGTTAAAAATTCTCCCCTAACTTTCTGTGCTTTAAACCTGTCACATACATAATTCAGTTGTTAATGATCTCCTGATCCTGGTTAGATTTAAAACCATTCGAACAGTACTGGGAACCCATGGATTAAACCAAGACAGGAAACTGATGATGACAAAAACCCACGAATGAAAGATTACACAAATGAACAATGTACACCTTCATTTTTCTCTGGCTCCAGATTTTCTGGCTCTTCTGTGAAAGCCCGGTCCAGTTCACCTTGCATGAAGATAGTGATGTAATGATAGTTTTCTTCCAGCTTGACGGAGTTCACCACGGATGCAAAGCGAATGTTCTTCAGTTGAACCCCTGCCTCCTCCATGGCCTCCCTCTGTGCACACTGCTCCCAAGTTTCACTGTGGGGAAAAATATGTTGTCACGCTAAGCAAAATATTTTTGCACAGGCAAAAAGCTGCCATCATATTCACAACAGTGTCTGATTGCTGCATACTGTACTTTGCATATACTACTGCCTTTAAAATTGTGACTCTTACCCAAATTCCAAGTGACCCCCAGGTAACTGGTAGGTGCCTTTCCCGATTAAGCCTCTTCTTTTGCCTAAAAGCACACAGTATGGGTTTGTGGAGTCTGTAACTATGACTGCCACCCCAACCCCAGGGCGCTTTGGAACCTCATTGCGTTTGATGCAATCGGTCATTTTCAATACAATAAAGTCTATATACTCTCCTGAAGGGTGAATCTCCACCTCCGAAACCTCCCCAATGGATTTATCCAGTGAAAAGGAGCGTACAACCTTAAAACATAGACAGACTGATTCTGTAGATTCTGTAGTAAACGACAACGCAACCGCTTATATAAAACACCGCAAGTTCGCATTTCGTGAGTGTGGTTCGAGTTTATAAGGCGAGATGGAACTAGCCTACCAGGAAACGCGTGACGTCACCCAACCTAATCGGAACTCACTGCGCACGCGCCAAGTCAAGGTTGCAGTGAACACGCATGCGCACTCAGCGCCTTCTGTTTCTACTACACCGCTGCTGCCGGAGAGACGAACATGGCGACGTCCCTGATTTGCGGCCGGTTGTCCGCTGGACTGAGGAATTCCGGTCCCAGGACGACCTTAAGCTCCGCTGCCAAGGTTAGTTCGTGCCGACCGTAAAGTTAACATCGTCGGCCGTGTTTTAGGCCCTTTGGGCTTCATCTTAGATCCGCTCTAATACCTCAACTACCTCACAGAGCGTTTGACATTAGAGAGCCGAACCTGTCAACGCCTTTCCTGCTGTTTTAACATTTCCGCTTTAAATCAGACCAAAGTGGTTGGTTGACTGGCTTCGTGGATTGTAATGGTGTTGTTTCGGAGTTGCTGAACGGGTCTGGGGTGGCCAGTAGCCCCTCGATGGCCCCGCTGCTGTGCTGCGCCGCATCTCTTTTGACCTCCACGGTCTGGTTCTTCACAAATTAACATGGAGGAACTTTCTGTACAGCAGCACAGCTTTTCATCTGTAAATTCGTAAAAAAAATGGAAAAATAATGAAGCAGCGCCAAGTTCTACATAAAATATTGATCCCTGTTCTGTTTGTCACATCGTTGCCACAGAAGTACGTTTCTAAACAATATTGTACTTTATTATCCGTTTTTTGAATTATTCATTGTCTTAATATTGCAGTAAACGTGTTTGTGTCTATTGGCCAGCTGTGATGTTTTGGTGCAAACACAGGAATGCGTTTCTGTCTCTGCTGTAAATATATCATGTTGTGTTTACGTTAAATCCACAAAAGCTATTTCTTCTGTTAAGTTATAATGTGTCAGGTGACCTCGCAATGTACTCCACCTGGTCACGTTTTGCAATGAATCCTTCCAGGTCCTAGGTGGAGCCACGGGCCTGTTTGGCAGCCATGGAGTGCAGCAGCCTCCGACGATGGTGCAGCAGCAGAGGAACCTGTCACTGCATGAGTACATGAGCATCGGCCTGCTAAAGGACGCAGGCATTTCGGTGCCAGCAGGCATGGTGGCCGGCTCACCCGAGGAAGCCTACAGCATTGCCAGACAGATCGGTAATTCCTCTCTAATTAAATGCATATTGGATGGGGAGTGGGAGAAATTAGGCCACACTGTGTTTCTCGACCCACTCCCAGCATTCCAGTTGATCGTCTAACCTGAAGTGATTGAGCCACCTTTTGATTACCTGGACCTCATGCAAGGAGCATATCAAAGCAAACAGCTAAACTGAGCTGCCATTCTTTGGATGTAATGTTTTATCCACCTGATTGAAAGCAGGGTGAGGATGAGGGTCTGGCCTATTTAAGCTCTGCTCTTTCAGCTAATCAGCCACTAGCTCTTAATTCTGTTAAATCTGGTTGGAATTTGTGCCAGACACCATGCACCACCTTGGGTTTCTTCCCAAACCAGAATAAACATAAACTATGTACGTTCCCCTCAAATTATTTTTAACAAATCCTTTTAATTGGTTCTAATCCAGTGTTTCCATATACACAGTGTATGACATAGTTATTGTTATAGTAACCTTTGTGTTGGAAATTCCTTTCTTTCAAAGCACGCTGAGCCCTGTTTTAAATGCAGCGTTCTTTTTGTTTGTCTTCAGATCCTCTTTTGTTCTTGATCTTTCGCCATTAGAGATCAAACCAGATGCACTGTGGGAAACCGGCAGACTGCTGCTTTCACTGATTTAAACATATTTGCTAATTGCTTAGTTGGCTTGGCTCTAACCGGGTCTTGGGCCTAAAGGCTGTTTCAACTGTTCTATGAAAAAAATCCTGAAGATTAACTTTCATCAGCAGGCAGTCTTTTCCATTGTTGAGGTTTTTGTGTGTTAGCCAATCAAACCCATATGAGAGGTGGCTGATAAGCTCTTAATTAATTGCAACAAACTATGACCCTCCATGCACGTATAGCTCAGTTCAAAAAACACCCTTGAAGATGAGTAAACTTTGTTTTTCATGAATTTTGCCTGAACTGGGTTCATTTCAGTTTGTAAGAGCAGAGCTCCTGCCTGTTGCGAAGAACTTGTACATGAATCTATTTTTCCTTCCCCTCTCGCTCTCTCTCTCTGAAGTCTAAACATAGCTTGACTCCTGCTGCTGTTTCTGTTACTTGACAGCCAACAGAGGAGCAGCAACTGTGTCATGCTGTGATTGACAGGCCCAGAGTCAGTGGAGCTTATAGGGTGCCTTTACCCCACTGTGTGTGTGTGCTGCTATCTCTGCAAATTTAATACACTGATTATACACTACTCCCTGGAGTCCAGGCTTGTTTGTTTCCTCGTTTTTTTCTCATGATAACCCCATCAGGTCATAGGCCGGTTTAAAAAAAAGTAAATCTCAAATTTAATGCAGTTATTGACCTTTTATAAATACCAAAAACTAATCACAAAGTAAAGGATGTAAAAATGGGACAAACATAGCTGATGTCTAGACAGCTCAGGCAGCTGTCAGTTACCTTCAGTGGAGAATGAAGTACAAAAGCTGTCTACCGGAGTTAAAGTAGAGATACACAAGGTACGTTTTTACTCCATTATAAGTAAAAGTATAAGTACCAAAAGTGAAAAGTCTTTTCCATGGACATCTGGCAACCCTATTTTACCGTACCATACCGCATTATCCACCACACCCATCCACCCACTCACACCACTACATCTTTAGGTGTTTAGTAATTTGCCAAAAAAAATTATTATGAAAGTGAAGTGATAGCGAAACACTGCAGCACAGCACACTGTGACACAGTGAAATGTGTCCTCTGCTTTTAACCATCACAATCGGTGAGCAGTGGGCAGCCATGAAAGATGCCCGGGGAGCAGTGTGTGGGGACGGTGCTTTGCTCAGTGGCACCTGGGCGGTTCGGAAACGCTTCTTAGACCCATGCACGATGAGATCACTTTGATATACCATTATTTGCGGTTTCGTCAAATTTTATTTTCTTAATGTCTGCAAATCATGATAGTGAAAATAATATAATCTTAGATAAATACAGGTTAGTCCCTTCATCTGTTTTTCCTCTTCCTTTTTTGCTCTGGGTTAAAGAGGCTCATCCAGTTTGCACAACAGTGAAATCAGTCGTGTCTCATTTGAAGATTATAATTTATCTTAATGGGATTTGTGAGGTTTTTGAACAAATGTTTCACCTGAAATATTGATCTACAGAGGATCTGTTTTTACTGATGATTATATTTACATGCAGTGTAACTGCATGCAGTTGCTTTTGGTTTACTCAACCCTGTTTTAAATATTAATTTTCTGCTTTCTCTCAGGTTCAAAGGACCTTGTGGTGAAAGCCCAGGTATTGGCTGGAGGCCGAGGCAAAGGAACGTTTGAAGGAGGTCTGAAGGGGGGAGTGAAGATTGTCTATTCGTGAGTTTTCTGTGGTATGTTGGCTGCCATTTATTCTTAGCTTCTTTTGCTTATGGTTTAAATTTTGTTTCTCCTCTCCTGTGCTATCAGACCTGAGGAAGCAAGGGATATTGCCTCCAAAATGATAGGCAAGAAGCTCTACACCAAACAGACTGGCGAGGGGGGACGCATCTGTAACCAGGTCTTTATCTGTGAGCGGCGCTACCCACGCAGGGAGTACTACTTTGCCATCACCATGGAGAGGTCATATCAGGTGAGGGGGCAGAGGTTATGGCCATGTTTGCATCGAGGTGTGCACATAGACTCACATAAACACACTTTTTGCAGAAACATGACTGACCACAAGAGGGCATATCATACCCAACTAACCTAGATGGACATTATAATAAAACTCAAGACTAGGGCTGAAGTTGACATTTAGTTTAGTTGACAGTATTGAGATATAGTCTTTTGCATATTTATTATATTAATATATTTGAAAAGGTATTAACATCTTTGGTAGTCATGATCTCTCTTTCTGCAGACATTAAATGGAGTCTTTAAAACCTACTTGGCATCTTGTTTCACATCTTGTTCTATTCTCATCCTACATAACGCTGAAGATTTTAACGTAGCATTTTTTTTCTCCACAGGGCCCGGTTTTGATTGGCAGCGCTCAGGGAGGTGTGAACATCGAAGATGTTGCCGCTGAGAATCCCGATGCTATTATCAAGGAGCCCATTGACATTATGGAGGGAATTAAAAAGGAGCAGGCAGTGAAGGTGGGGAAGTGTAACTGATCAAAGACGTCAGCTCTAGACAGGGATTTTAAACCCAGTCTGGGGAAATTGCATTTTGAATGTGTTTCAATCCAACCTTTTATGTACTGAATCTCCCGCTCTTGACTTCCCTCTCTCCTGCAGGTGGCCCAGAAGATGGGGTTTCCATCAGCTTTAATTGATGAGGCAGCAGAGAACATGATAAAACTCTATGACGTCTTTATCAAATACGATGCCTCCATGTTGGAAATCAACCCCATGGTGGAGGATTCCTCAGGCATTGGTACTGTTTACAGTAAAACACACACTCCCTCACATTCCCTCAGTAGTTACATTAGAGGATTCACACAACACAGTTGATCCAACAGTGTGTAAGAATTGTATCACTGCAGTGTAAAAACACACACATCTACGGTCACTCACTTAGATGCTATTATGATGGTACCCTGTAACTTAAAGGTTCTTCTGGATGACACCCATGCAATTAGACAAAACACCATTGATTCTACTCCTGTCGCAAGTGCAGTAAAGTGCATAAATTGCTGTAATGATATACACAGTCTTTTTCATTCATTAATTTGTGGTTTTGATTGTTTAAACTCATCTTTGCTTGGACCCTTACAGTGATGTGTATGGACGCCAAAATCAACTTTGACTCTAATGCTGCCTACCGACAGACGAAAGTGTTTGACATGCAGGACTGGACCCAGGAGGATCCACGTGACCGACAAGCTGCCAAAGCCGATCTCAACTACATTGGCCTGGATGGCACCATAGGCTGCCTGGGTCAGCACAGCACTCCGAGACACCATCCAAAATGCTTTCTATGATCAAAAAAACAATTTTGTTGTGCAGTGATATTGAAATGGGTTTGTCCTGCTTCTAGTCAACGGAGCTGGGTTGGCTATGGCGACCATGGACATTATCAAGCTACATGGTGGGACTCCTGCCAACTTCCTGGATGTTGGTGGTGGAGCCACAGCACACCAGGTTACAGAAGCCTTCAAGCTCATCACCTCAGACAAAAAGGTCAGCACAGGGAACTATGTTTTAATTTGTGAAGCAAGGCAACCATTTGTGCATTTTAAATGTTGAATTTAATTGTCCGCTTTTGTTTATTTCTTGCACCATAGTCTTCTTTTTGTCTTCTTCTTCCCTTTTAGGTCCAAGCTATCCTGGTGAACATTTTTGGTGGCATCATGAGGTGTGATGTCATTGCTCAGGGCATCATTATGGCTGTTACTGACCTGGACCTGAAGATCCCCATTGTGGTTCGATTACAAGGTGTGAGACAGGGCTGCTTGTACTGTTATCTAGTTTTAGTATGTGTCTTGTCATTTAAAACACATTATCAGTCTAAATAAACAGGAATTTTCATGTGCTAATTAGAATAATTATTATTAATAATTAGAATAGCTGCAGGGTGTTAAAATTGTATCCCTTGTATCTGTTCTAGGGACAAGAGTAGATGATGCAAAGGCCCTGATTGCTGCCAGTCCTCTCAAGATCCTGGCCTGTGATGACCTTGATGAGGCGGCAAAGATGGTGATTTACAACACAACTTTGCACAGAAGGCTTTAACTTGGTTGCATGTGAACCAGTGACCTAATGACAACTCTCTGCCCTTCTATTTTTTTGTTTTGTAGGTTGTAAAACTTTCTGAAATCGTTTCATTGGCCAAAGAGGCCCAGGTGGACGTGAAGTTCCAGCTGCCCATCTAAAACACACCCTTCAGGAGAGACACCAGTTTTCCAACCATTTTCCCATATCCCTCCCAGAAACGCTGTCCTTCAGTTTTCACTCTCCGCCGGGGTTCAGTGCCATTTCCGGTTCTATTTTAACCCCACACCAGCTTCTTTCATTTCAGTCAGATTGCTGCCTCCACCCTCCCCCTGCTCTTCTTGTTTCTGTTAGCATCTCCAGGGAGACTTTGTGTTCATCTTGCTTCAGTATGTTTTAATTCTCTCTGGTTCAGTCCCATGATCTTGTCTTGTGGCTCGTCTCTTGTTTCTGCTTTTTTGTTTATTTTTCTTTCTTTCTTTCTCTCTCTCTCTCTCTCTGTTCTCTAGAGAAGGACCTATTTATGTGGAACTATTTATACTCTGTGCAGAGGAATGATGATCAGTCATTATAAAGAATGTCAATGACACTGGTTCTGCTTCCTGTCACAAGGTGTTTCATTAAAATCCTTCCCTCTCATCCCTACTGCACTCCCCTTTGGGACTGTGAACCCCACCTCTGCGGAGTTCTACAGAGCACTATTATACAACGCACAAACACTGGCCTGCCCACTCCTGGCAATGTGTGGATATCAGATTTAGTATTATTGTTTTATTGTTATGTGGTGTGTGACCTTGGTACTTGGTATTTGGGGAAATTAATTGCTTTGCTGAGCTGCTTATGTCTGACAGGCAGTAGAACGAAGCCCCCCAAGACGGCGAATTTGTTTGTTTTTAAAGGAAGCGTGAAGGGGCGGCATTAGTGAACTTGTATGAAGAGGTCCTAATGGGACCAGAGAGGTGGATATGACATCCAGAACTCCACTCACACCAACTCTTAAGTCTGAAGGCAGGAGTTGGGGGCTTTTAGGGAGGAGAAAGTGAAATGCAAAGATGGAGCCGTGCATAAAAATCACAAAGGCCTCTCTAAAGCAGCTCAGTCCCGTTTGAAGATGTGGTGTACAAAAAAGACCCATGGAGAAAAATAAATTATACACACACAATTACTATGTTGTAAATGGCAGTACATATTGTGGGTCTTGCTGGAAAATAAAGGATTCTCTGATTAAATGATTGTTTTAACTAAATGTGATGCGCCCCATTAATCCTGACGAAGAACGTCTTTTGTCGTAATGTGTGTACGTTATTTAGCTACAGCACACAATCATTCACATCTTAGTTCTTTCCCACTTTTAAGCTTTTGATGACTGAAACTGAATACTGACTTAGTAGCCAGTAGTATGTAAGGTACATGTTTGTGTGTGACAGACAGCGATTCACGGCCTAGTAAACACATTTCCCCAGGAGCATTTCTACACCAACCTAACATTTATTTACTACAGAAATTACAGACTGACAGGTTGCCGATGGACGTGCTTTGAATGTCTTAAGGACAAAGGGAGAAGAACACGTTCTCGGTTTTCTCTGTCCCTCATCATCATCCCTCTGTCAGAAAAGTTTAGAACATATCTCAGAAAATACATGCTTTTGAAATAAGTATTCCTGTTCTGCTTTATTTTCACTTTGAAAAGATCTATCACACAGCAGAAGGCACCCATTATGTTTGCATGTAAAAAATCCAAGAGCTCTTGGCCTCAGTCTACTAGGTATTGAGAGAAAGTCAAAGAACTACAAATAAAAGCCAACAATGGACACCTGAATGGGCTGGAAGTCTTATTGCTTCTATGAGACATTGTTAGAACCAATCAATTTCTTTCCTCCTGAAGTCTTCTTTCTCCCTTCGTCAGCACTCGTATTGTTACAGTTGAAATGTCTGCCTCTGTGCTGTGCTTAAAAGGCTCAGGAGGCAATAACATGACATTTCAAAGAAAGTGCACTTGCACACATTCGGCCAGAGAACCTGCTATTTTCAGGCCATTTGCATTCCTTCAGCTTGTGAATGTTGTCACCGAGCAAGAGTGATGTGATGAGGAGGGAGAGAGTATGCTCCTTCACACCTCCTGCCTCATTTTACCGGACCCCTCCCACCCTGGAGAGCAGTGATAAGTGGGTTTGGTCTTTTCTTTTCCTTCCTGCTACCTTAACTCCTTAGTCAATCAATGTAACATACTTTGTTTGCACAGCTGATGGAGGGCTTTTTACCAAAGAAGCCCGGTGTATTACCCCTCCGAACACAGTGCCTGCACAATTGGTCTATCTATACGCATTCACTGGATTATGCAAATAATTAATTGTGACTAATCATGATCAATCGATAAAAAAGTTTGCTATAAGTGTGTGTTGGGGAAATAAAACCGTGCAGAAAAAAATAAAACGGAATGTGTGCAAGTTACAAAATAGTTTTGTGGATGAAAAAGCACCAACTCCCAGCCATTCATGTCCTGAGATTCTCAGCATTCATTCTGCTCCCTACAAGAAGCTAACAAGTTGAGGATGCCCACTGTTTTTAGATGCTATTTTATTCAGTACGTGTTTTTTTGCCAGCTCCTTTTCCTGCTTTTTATGAGCTTCTAATATTCGTTTAGGGAGTAAAGGAGGCCCCTGTGAACATTTTTGGGACATTGTCTTCTGAGGCTCTGTCACGATTTCAATGGAGGCAAAACAGCCTTTGGAGCACTATAACACCTTATTATATATTAAATCTTACAAAAACATATAAGCATGTAACAGTGTGTGAGCACGTTTTGAATGTAGGGATGAGGGACTTATCTTAAACTGGTCTTAAAGGGTGCACCATAGATTCTGAAGGATTTGCCATATGGCTGGGGAATTTTTTTTATTTGAAATGGCTCACTCTTCATGATCAGGCTTAGGATTTTTGCTTAATAAAAAATAGGCTTCATGCTATCAGAAAACATCTTTTTGTAGCTGCTTAATTTAAAATCTAAGACCCCAGAGTTTAAGCTCCGGTTCCTCCTTTGTGCTTTTTATCACATTGTATATTTTTTCCTCACATTCTCTTCTTTCTCACATTCTCTCCAGGCTAGACCTTTATACTGCTCTTATTTTACTTAAACATACTACAAATGTGAGTGAATACAAAAAGCAGACAATTGCTTAATGGTCTCTGTACAACAGGGGAAATAGATCCCTTTTTTGGTTTAGCCCTAACATCTTAACAGGAAAGAAAAGGTAAGGTTTACGTAGGAGGCTCTTCTTCCTGAACACATGGAGGCTTAAGCCACCTTATGTGAAGGATTCTGTTATATCAGAACTACGACATGTTCCTTCCTCCTCGCAGTGGCATACTATTAACGTCTCTTGGTATGAATAAATAGGAATTTAAGGTGTGATGGTGGAAGAAAAACCCCCGTCTCCCAGCCAATCGGTGCTCAGTCCACAAGATAACTGTCTCCATGAGAGAAGCTTCCGAGCTGATAATGGCTGTTGTTTTATGGTGCCATTGTTCTCACTCCTGGGATGTGACACCCATGCATCTTGACCGGTAGTGACAGTGACCATGTAAGTGCAGTGAGACTTGTGAAAGGTGTGTGTGTGTTTCCAGTACTGTGCATTTTGCATTATTGGAATAGTGTGTGTGTGTGTGTGTGTGTGTGTGTGTGCGTTATTGCCACTGGCTGAACAAGTTGGGTAAAAACTAATTTCTCACTCTATGCTGTTTCCATGGGAACCCCCAAACCCCTTCTCCTGGTCCTGTCATTTTAAACAGTTCAATTGATTTTATGTCTTCTTTATTGTGTGTGTTTTGTTTGGTTCTTCATGTTTTCTGTTTTTTTTTTTATTAACTCTCCATTGGAATAGATGTTCATTAATCCCATACATTGCTGCTCCCTGTTCAATGCCACTAAAACATCTGGCCATCTATACATATATACATACTTATCAACCTGGATGAAATTTTACTGAAAATTTCCTGTTCAACCAATAACATAATTGTAATTTTTAATCTTGTTAAAAACATGATTATCATTAAATATAAAGGAAGCCAAAATGCAAAGTACAATGCAGACATCAGCATGGTGAAACCTAGCAGTGGAATGAGATATGAGAAAACTGACATGTAAAATCGGTGAACCTTAATGCTGGTCATTATATGACATTGCATTAATTTAGCAGATGGTTTTATTCTAAGTGACTTACAGACCTAAAATAATTCTTAGCTGATGTTAAAATGTTAAAAGGACATGTCTCAGGGACACAAAGATAGCACGTCAGGGTCGAATCTGCAACTCTGAGGTCACCAGATTCCAACTTGGTAAATGGGGTTAGCCTTGAGGTGCACAGCTACCACCCTGTACACAGTACAAGTTTACTGTTTTCACTTTTATTTACACTTATACCATGATGTGTCCCCAAATTAATTTCAACACCAGACCAGTTAAACTGGCTTATGGAGTGACAGATGATCTGAACCTGTGGACAAGAAGACAGCACAAGACGAGCTGGTGGAGGCAGTGTGATGCTCTGGATCATGTTCTGCTGGGTTCTGTCTATTACTGCAGTGACCTTTTTTATCAGCATAACCCACTCTGAGTTCAAGGGTTCAAGGTGTTCACTTGATGTGGTTTCCAAATCCCTAGATCATCTGATAGATGTGGTTCATAGATAGATGTGGTTCAGTCTTGCACCTTACTGGGTTTAAAGAACCTGCTTTTACTTTTTGGTGCCAGATACCACAGAACAACAGGTCTTGTGATTGATACTCTGATTGGTTTTAATGATCTGGACCATAAGTGTATGATTCTGCATGAAAGTCACTACTGAATGCACTCATGAATAATACGTTTATCAAATCTGAGACACTCAGTGTCTTGCACATTCAGACTGAGATGCTCTAAAGGCCAAAAGGTGTGATTTGTGGCAGAGAATTACCAAGAAATATAGCAACTATCTCACTTACAGTGACAGCCATCTCGTGTCATTCCTCCTTCCTGTTAGCATTATGCATGGAAAGTATTATCTTAGGCAGTGTGACACAATGATATTGGGGTTATGAGTAATCTATGAAATAAAGGACTTCTATTATTATGATAATCACTATTGTTGTTATAATATTATAACAATATATAATAATATTATTGTTGCTGTTTTGTTTTAGTATTATAGTATTTAGAAGCACCATTTATCTATCTAATTTATTAGCATTCTGTTGTTTCATTGGTTATTATTTTTTATGAATACCCACAGATACCCCACAAAAACATTAAGAGTTATTAATGTAACTGCCTTGTTCCTCAGAAGGGTGAGCACATCTTATTTAATGTCCTCCCATGATCTCCTCCCATTTTAAATTCTGTATAACATCATTAAAGTTTGTGTTCTGTCTGACAGAAATACTTACAAACCACCTGAAGAGTAGTCATTTCCAAAATAGTGCCCACTGTCACAATGGTCATCTCTTCCAAAGTAATTAGTGCTTCAGTTGTTCGTCTTCTACACTTCCCCTGGGTGCCCTGCCACTGTCTACCATAAGAAATTGTTCCTAGTCACTCAGAATATTTTTCCTGCTGCAATCATGTCAGCTCCAGACTCTTGACTTGACAACCAGATAAGCAAGTTATTCACATCAACTGTCACTGGCTTTAATGTTGTGGCTCAAATGTGTATGTTGTTGACGCTGTCACTAAATAAACCGCCGGGTGAGGACATTAAATAAAGGCCTATGTTCAACCCTCAGTCATTATAAATTGTCTAAGGACATCGAAATGCAATCACACGATTTGCCACCAAATGCCATCGGGATGTTTGGCAGCCAGACAAGCTGATCTGGAAACAGCCCACGGTTTTGATTCCTGTCAGGAGGGCGATGAAATCAGCAGGGGTGAGCAGAGACCCATGGCTACACAGGCACATCTCCTGATCCTGTAGATACGCAGGCAGACACGTTGACTCAGGCAGAAACTGAGCCCGCTTGCATAACAGCTCTGACCGCCGCACTCTGCGTTTAACCATGGCCACACTTTGTGTTGATGACTGCAGTGTAACATCACTTGAGGGCACATTGTTCTTTGCACAACAGAAGAAGACCTCACATGGCCTCTGTGTTTGGCCCTGAACCATCTTGGGTCAAAAACGGTTAGATTTTTGTGCACAGAGCCCCGGACCCACAAGCCCTGTTTTTTCATGCAAAAATGCATGAAAAAATACATTATGCACATAACAGATCTGAGGAAAGAAGGAAAACCTGCTTTTCAATTCTCTGGATAGCTTCATCTGAAGGAAGAACATCTAACTACCGGATTTATTAAGGGGTGATGCTCTGAATGAAGGAGTAAAGCTGAGGCCCCAAAAGGCGAAGAGATACACTTGCAGCAATGATGAATCACGCACTAATGACCTGTCCACATGGATCCTTAGAGCTCCTCTGTGGTGGAACTACTTGAAATATAAGTAGTGAGCTCGGAGACCCCCCTCTGGGTGCAAAGCTCTTCACATATGAAGAAAGCTCTTCACTGCTGGCTGTTCCTCGAAGAACCCAGTCAGAGGGGGTTGGCAGAAGAGCTTCTAATAGCGTTTGTGTACGCGGTGCCTGTTTGTTCTCTCCATGATTGTGCTGAAGTGCTGAAAACACATCTTCACCAGGGTCACAGAACTTGGGTGTGTGTGTGGGTGTGATTTTTATTTATCTTTTCTTAAAGAAGCACATCAGTGGCACTTAGTAAAATCATTGCATGGGTCTCTGGGCTGCAGATCAGTCCACTTCACTTTTTTAAAAGGGGAAAGCAGGACAAGAAAGAGCTAATTGGGACCCCAGGAGACCTGATCTTCTCCAAGGAAATACGCATGTTTGGAAGATGGTAATTTCGATGTATACTTACAAGACTTTCCAATCTGGCAACCATAAAAATCCCCATAAGGTTTTCAGAGTAGAGAAACATGAAAAACATAGTTGCAGAAGTCCTTTGAGAACCGCTTGCACCACTATGTCTTATCACAAGATACACCAACAACATAGAAGAGCTGATTATGAAATGGTATTACACGGTGTGTTGACTGAATAGACTGGGCTCTCTGGGACCTGGGGGTCCTTACCTGGTTCAGCTCATAAAGTGATGAAGAGATGTTGAGTGATGCACATGCCCACCAAGACAAGGACTGGTGACAGCTGTTTACATATTTACATTTACAGAGTTAATATAAAATTCAGTTGTTTTATTCTGAGTAAAAGCCCAGCTAGGATGAGATGCTTGAACAGCAATAAAAGCACCATAAACATCATAAGGTAATTAGAAAATAACAGGAATCAGCACCACACAAAACTCATCTCTATTGTTACGCAAATGAAATGTATTAATGCAGCAACTACAATAAATTAATAAATAAATAAATATGTGCATTGAATGGTTGTCTTGACAGGTTAATAGTCCTACAGCAGGACTTTGCCACTTTTGTTGCTACATGAGAAGACAGTAATAGTGTATTAATGAATTACATTGCTTGGCAAAATAATTGTGTACCATTTGTTAATTAAAAAATGAAAAGCACGGTCATCAAATCAGTTTTATACAAACAAAAAGCCACTCCTTATTGCTCCCCTTAAGTACAATAAAACACAGTTATGCAAGGCCTGCTGTGGGCTTATTGCTTTATGAAATATTCAGAAAGTTTTAGTGACCTTTTAAACTCCAAAAGCCTTCAGTTTCGTATGTTCCATTACAAATAGCTTAAAGAAGGGTTGAGCTGTCTGTGGTGCTGAATCATTGCAGCTACACATTGCTAAATCTTTGTAAAGAATTAAATAAAGTCATTTAATAATTACTTTCATAAACATTTACATTTAAATTTATGGCATTTATCCAGAGAGATCAGGAGTTACAGGGACAGTACATCTTGAGCAACTCTGGTTTCAGATGAATCTAACACTTACACGTGCACACACACTGCACATAAAAAAAACAAAATATATATATATATATTTCTTAATCTAGATTAATCTCACTGTAATCTTGGAATTAATCTAGATTCATCTAGAGTTAATCTATATTTTAGATTAATCTACATTAATCTAGATTAATCTAGATTAAAATGTCTTATTTGAATTGTGCTGAAGGCATTCAGAATATGTGTGCTACCCAAATAATGACTAAAAGTAAGTCTTTGAGAACGGGTTTCTCAAGCCAGGTGGCGCATTAGACCAGGGGCTCATCTCCTGTTTCCAAAATGCATCACAAACTGCTTGAGAAAGCTGTTCTACTATGATAATTGGTGATGAAAATAAATTATGTTCAATAAGATGTACTTGTGTTTACCAACTGTTTATTCAGTTAAATAGCTGCATCCATGTTACCACGTCACGTTTGATGTGATAATTTTACAGTTCGAAGAACTGCAATTCGGCTAGGTATACATCCGCGCTAAAATATCAAGGTGAAAGTCATCATAGTGTAGCAGTTCTTCTTCTGCGTTGTGTAACTTGATTTAGTTTCTTGAACCACAAATGATGAGATGACACCCAAGAGATTTTCTGTGCAAAGTGTATTCTGTACAAAAAGCAAGGTCGTGTCAGAACATCGCGTCACACATCGCATCTTTCTGCACCTCTCTCTACAATATACAGTATTAAAAGAACATAAAAAAATATTCACAAAATGACACACATGCAAAATATTCCTAATATTAAAATGAAAGAAATAACTTTTTGCACACAAACCCCACGCACCTCTCACAGCTCACGCCATGTGTCCAAGAGACCTGAACCGGTTCTCAAAAACAAAATAAAAGCCTTTAGGAAATAAGAAACTAAAAGACACAAGAAAGAAGAAATATACTTATAAATCTAGTGTAACCATTTAACTCTGGCACAATAGCTTCTGTAGTATAGACCCAGCTCCCAACCCAACTTTGTGAATAGATTAACGGCGATATTTTTTTTATCGCCCGATAAGAGTCTCACGTTAACGCAGCACGTTAACGCTGATAACGGCCCACCACTAACATATATACACACACACACACACACACACACACACACACACACACTCTTCCTCTTGTAAATCGCTTTGGATTAAAGCATCTGCTAAGTACGACAGTGGGCGCCTGTCACAGCTGCCCACTGCTCACCAAGGGTGATGGTTAAATACAGAGGTCACATTTCATTGTGTCACCGTGTGCTGTGCTGCAGTGTTTCACTTTCACTTTTCACTTTCACTTTAATGGTTTGAACCTGTGACATTGTTGTCTTCTTGTTCATAGGTCAGTGTGTTACCTACTACTACCACCCTGTAGAAGTCCCTCCTCATTCCCTGGGTTGGGTTGCAGTATTGTTACAGAAACTTGAGCCTTGAGCCTTAACTCAATATTCTATAGAAATCGAACGAGAATTGCTGGTGTCTTCCTCTTGTAAGTCGCTTTGGATAAAAGCATCTGCTAAATAAAGTAAAGTAAAGTAAAGTAAAGAAACAGTTAGGTGTGTGGATGTGTGTTTTTGAGTTTGTATGTGTGGGGTCCACCACACATGGCCCACTGCCTCCATGAAACACAGATAGCCCCTCTTCAAAGCCAAGCACACTCTCCCCCTAATTACATCAGCCTGCTGTAATATGATTGCTTGGTCTCTTCATAATCACACAGGACATGGCTAATTGCTCATTTCTCTCCTGGCAGGTGCGCCTCTCTTCCTGAATCTGGGCGTGCAAATGCCCCCCATCCTGCGCGCGTGCTGGTGCTTCATGCTCCGATCGGCTGATCCAGGACAAGACGCCCGTCATTTTTACCTCCCGTCATTCTTTAGGGACTGAGATCATGCCAAGGAGGTGGTTCTAGCGAGCCTGCATGTCAACTTGGAGCCAAAGCTGAACCCGCAGCTTCGGTTTGCCTGGGAGAAAACAGGGGTTTGTTAATTAGTTTAATCTGAATTAGCCTGCTACTGTCTGAACGCCCACATGTGTGTGTGTCTGTACAGGCCTTGACTGGCAAGGCGACTGCAGGCGTGTGGAAAGGTCCTCACCAACAAGAGATTTTTCTCTTATTCTTTGATCTCTCTTGCTCTCTCGTTACAATTTTAAGGA
Organism: Denticeps clupeoides; assembly: GCF_900700375.1. NCBI lineage: Eukaryota > Metazoa > Chordata > Actinopteri > Clupeiformes > Denticipitidae > Denticeps > Denticeps clupeoides. Next base: position 15,363,199 of record NC_041711.1, read on the forward strand.
CATTTGCCTGAATCACAGAAGTCTCAGAACTAAAACCTCCAGAGACACAAAATAAAGCAAAGAGATTCTGCCAAGAGGAATAAAGTGCTCAGTCATCTTGTCACTTTTGACAAAAATCTTTTTTTTTGTTCAGCAAATTGACTTCTGCCACACTGGAGCTACTTCATTAATAAATGCTGAGGCTGTCGGTTCCATCATCGCAAGGAAGTTCTCCCGGGCTGACTGTATGCTCAGCAAATTCCAATTTTCTAAAAGCGTATGAAAGTCCCGTGCGTGCAATTACGCTACAAGCAAGAGTCACCCTGTACATTCACTGAGGAGGTGGCCTTTGGTCCCACACATACACATTTACAGCACCCCCTCTCTATAGATTCTTCTTCCAATTTCTCTCCAAGCATACACACACACACACACATTTCCAGATCTGAATGGTGAAATTGAAAGAGAATTCTGGAATACATGTTATTTGCCAGAAGTGTAATCTATCATTAATGCACTTTCGGCCACTGGAGAGATGGAAACGTGAACGTTTCACGGTGTGCCAGTTCTTCTTTATTTTCTGTTTCTCCTTGCACTTTCCTCCTTTTCATCTGCTTTGTTCTTCTCGCCTCCATCTCTCTCTCTTCTTCCCTCTTTTACACCTGTTGTGCGGCCACTGGTGACACATGACAGTACAGAGAACGTTCAGAGATGTGCGACAGTTACTATTCTGGCTGTAATAAAAGACATGCCCCCTTTTATAAGGGAATTGAATACTGATCTTTTTTATTTATTAATAATTCCTTCTTAATGCACACTGATGGTGACTCTCAACATGGGCTTCAGAGATGCATTTTTCCCTGCATAATATTTTATTCATGAGTGCAGCTTTGTGTTGACGGACAGCAGTGATGCGCTTTTGTACGGCGCACAGCGTCACTTTCTGCCGACTGGAGCTCCACAGAAAAGCAAACAGTTGGATTTGTACGAAGCCTTCAGTCAACAATTATTACCCCCCCCCACCCCCCCCCCCCCCCCCCCCCCCCAAATAATGAACAAGTCAGCCACGAATCTCCATCTCTGCCCATCTTCTTCTGTGTCTCAGTCCGCTAAGCACAGATTCAAACACAGAGCAAGAGGGGGATAGAGAGAGAGAGAATATTACAGCAGAGAGCTGAGTTCAAAGAAAAAAGTCAATTCATTCGATCGGCGTAAAGAGTTTTAAAGAGCAGGAAAGGAGGAAAAGTCAACCTGGATATTTGTTCTGCTGCGTGTTCCAGCTGTGTGTTGCAGGCAGTGGGGAGAGGGAGGGAGGGAGAGAGAGAAAGAAAGAAAGAGAGAGGGGGGGGGGGAGATGGAGATGGCACACTGAGAGCGCACAGCTGAGCTGCACTAGAAAGAGAGATGAGGGGAAGAAGGGAGATGGAGAGATAGTAGTGTAGAGTGGGAAAGAAGACAGAGAGCGAGGGCAGACCGAGAGGCAGGCAGGAATAAAGAGGGTGGGCAACGTTAAGGGACGGAGCCTCTGCAAGGCATGATGAAGGAAGAGGGAGGAAGACAGTGATGAAGATGAGTTCTTTCCTATTGAAGACTGCAGGAATTACTCAGCTGGTGAGTGCTGGAGTGTGTGTGTCTTTGTCGTTTGGTCCAGCAGCCTTGGGTCAGAATGAATCAGATACGTCTGCGTTTGTGAACTATTATCCTCATGATCATAATGTCTTCACACACCGAACTGACGGCAAATCTGTGTGTTACATTAAATGTGGTGCGTCTGTGTTTAAAGAGAGAAAGTGTGAGTTGTGTTTATTTTACACCTGTTGTGACTCATCTGGCTTCTTGCCTCTGTTAGTTACTGCACGTGTGTGAGCTTGTGTGTGTGTGTGTGTGCGTGTGTGTGCTCACACATTCATACACAACGACAGGTGCAACAGGGTGAAGGAGATTCACCCCAGGGTTTCTGTCTGGCTGAATAAGCGATCCTCTCTGTCTTTCTCCTGACCTGACCAGTGTTATTGCCATCAGCCGTCCTGGGTGGCGAGCAGGGGGTCTCCGGAAGCTCCTGTCGGTTCAGCCTCGCGCTCGGAGTACGCCACGCACACGCTGACGTAGGATGGGTCCGCTCTGACTCACGTATGGCAGGACTGGCATGCTCTACTATGGATTACAGCAACCTCTCTTCAGCCTCCACCCCCCGATGGGCTTGCTGCTGGACCTCGCTGCAGGACTGAGAGAGGTTCTTTTATGCTGTTGCCATGTGGTAAGCATGTGAACGGCCGGGTGAAAGCTTTTAAGAAGGTCAGAGGGTTTGACAGACATGGCGCTCCATTACAACCACTCAGACATCAAACTCTCAGCAAACTGCGTTGTGGAGTCGCTGTCGCTCAACTCCAGCCTGAGCCTTCAGAACGTTTCGGACATGTGCGGCCAAGCCGAGTCGGAGCGAGCGTTCGAGAAGAACTGGGTGGCACTGCTGATCCTCATCGCGATTGTTGTCACAGTAACTGGCAACACACTGGTTATCATGGCGGTCTCTTTGGAGAGGAAGTTGCAGAATGCCACCAACTATTTCCTGATGTCACTGGCTGCAGCTGACATGCTGCTGGGGCTCCTGGTCATGCCAATCGCCATGGTGAATATTATGTACGGTGAGTTCTCTGCTCTTATCTCAAGCCCCAACTGCTAAAAATATCAAGAGGAGTAATAAGCCATAAGGTTGGTGCCAATATATTGAGTTGTACATGGCCGCACTGCTTGGCGTGAGAGGTGTGACTCAGCCTCCATTTTCGTCCTAAAAGGGCACGGCAGCGTTCTTCCACAATCACTCACGAATCCATAGTGAATCGCTGTTGATGGATGCTTTACCTGTAGCTCTGAATCACCTTTATGCTTGGAAAATCACAAAAGCACCACGCTACCTTGCCACATCATTGAAAGCAGGCTGACATGAGAAACAGCTCTTTTGTGCGTCACCGGCAGTTGTGGACAAATTCGTGAGCATTTTAAAGCCGGGCTGCGATGAACTCTAAATCCAGTGTTCTATTTTAGCCACCGACTGTTTTACGAGAATATTCTTGGTCACAAATGTTCTTAAACAGATGCTCTTCACGCTTTTTCACTACTCTACAATCCTTGCACATTTTCTGTATGACACCCAGACAGAGATTTGCTCATGGTACAGTATGTTAGATATAGTAGTATTACAGCTGGATTATATTCCTGCGTTAGTGTAATGGTCCACAAAGATGGGTGGCCCCCCTTTTGCCATGATCCCCGACTGCTCAGCGTAATCACAGCCCTGCAGTCTGAGGGTGCTGATGAATGTGATCATCATGCTTCAATAATAAGGTTTTCCATGCAGTTACAAAATTAGCACTCTTCAGTCTTTGCTTATGTTTAAAAATGGAATGATTTGGCAGATCATGTTTACAGCCCTGTGAACTGCACATGCTATAAGGCTTTTCAATGATGCAAATATAAAGTACTATTTGGCACTTTAAGATGAGGATCATAACCCAGCTGATCAATCGAGGCATGCCCACATAGAAGGAACATCATATGGAATATTTAAATAAATTGACTCCATGTATGTGCGTGTTACTAAAATGCAGAAGCTTTTGTAAAGAACCATTTCTTCCTTGAGATGGTTCCACCACCACCCATCAAACAACAGTGTTACTTCACAACACAGCATAGTCGGGGTTGGCTATGCCACCCTTGAAATTTAATTGGCAAATCTGATTTGAATTTCTTTTGTAGCCATTATCCAGGGCAATTTCCAATTAAGGCATTTAAACAAAATTGTAATTTTAGTGTGCCACGCTTCTACATGGTCCTGTCTCTAGCAAGTACAATATTTGCTAACACGCACACCCCCACAACTAAAGCCTTCACTATCAATCCCCTCTCATGCCCCTGCCTGGCCCCCAAACAAGAAACTCTTGACATGCCCCTAATCCACAATCTCCCGCTGGCATTCCACTGAGATCTCGTGCTTTACATGACATGATCAGGTACATGCGCTTTCCCAAAAACTATTACAATTATTGGTTTCTAATTTAGCGTTCAAGCTATTTTTGATAGGTTAAACAGAATATACAGCTTTGGACAAAAATGAGAGGCTTTTTCAATTATTAATCAATTGATGACATTTTCTGATTCCACATTTCAATTAAAAATTTCAAGTCTCAGAGGCATGCCAACATAGGAGGAACATCATATGGAATATTTAAATAATATAAATTTAAATAATTATGCCATTTACAGTAGTTACAGGGACAGTGTCCCTGGAGACGCTCAGGGCTAGGTGTCTTGCTCAGGGACACAATTGTGGTAAGTGGGGTTTGAACCTGTGAATTTGTGGTGTTCTGGTCTGTATGTGAGCGTGATTGATAATCTAATCAGCTACTCATCATGTTGAAGAAGGTGTGTTGGTATTAAACTTCAGCAAATAATGCCTTTCAAAAAACCTGCCCTCTTGCAAAGTCATTAAGATCCCTGTGCTTAACAACAGCAGCCAAATTAATGGGTGAACATGATGGATAATTGCTAATTAATTAAGGAATTACAAGTGAATAGCAACAGTCCTCGTTGTAGCTCTTGTCCTCATTAGTTATTCCATTACTTTGTTAGGGTCCTGTGCGTATGAGCAGTGGCGTCGCTTAATAACTGTCTCTAATAACCACAGTAAAACATGATTACTGTCAGGCATCATGTCAACACTTCGTTTATGGCAATTTGCATAAATAACGCAGGTGAATGGGGACCGACCGTGCGCTAATCGCTTTGAGTCGGGCTTCGAAGTGCACAGCCGCCTGACCCCGTGCTGTTTCCTGCAGATGGCCATGGGCGCAAGGGAATCAGAGGGAGAAACGGCATGTCACATCACAATCCATTACCTCGGGGCGTCTGTCTGTAGCCCGGCCTTCTCCGCCATGGTAACGGCGTCATGTCCATCAAACCCTCTTTACTCTGCTGTCACCACGGCGACAGCCACACAGGCTCAGCCAGCACCGTCTCAGCGGCTGTTAGACACAGGCATGCTCTTATGCCTTTGAATAGTCTAATGCTGCCCTGTCATGGTTCCTGGTTTAGAGGTGCACCACTGCTAGGGGGTTTAGAAAAGCAAAACAGCACAAGGGGATCAGCGATACAGAGAGATTGGCATCAGTTTATGTTTTGTGCCAAAACAACAAAGAGGTGACGGTTGCCCAGATAAACAAGCACACTAGCAGGCATTCACAGAGCCAATGAATAGTCCTCATGCATAGTAGAGACTAATGATTCTTGTGTAATCTGAATTATCTGGAAAGAGGGTAAAAAAAGAACTGAGAGGAGGTGAGGAACAAAAAACACAAAGAAATCCTCCTCGGGCCCTACTGACCCAGCATGGCCACTGGAGGGAATAAAATCCCTCAATCTGTCTGAATGACTTACAAACAGGTTTCTACACCTTGCAGGATCGGAATAGCCACCAAGCAGAAATCTCAAATAATACGTGTTGCATCATGGGTGCATTTCACATATAGAATGTGTGCCTCCCTTGGCACCTCCTTCATCATGGCATTCTACTTCCTCGCCGCCGCCAAACTGACAGCCCAAAACCACAGCAAACCTAGTTGGTGGACAGAAGGGATGATGCCTTATCTCTGTGACAGGATGCCCACGAGGAGAGGGGCGAGGTGGGGGGTTGGGGGGGTCAGCCTCTTAACTACAGTCGCCACTCGCCCCCCTCCCTCATATCCCCATACAAAACAAATAATGCCAAGTCTCAGCCAGCCGCGAGTTTATCTGCTCGGCCCTCATTCCATTGTGAGGTAGTGACAGTGTGTGAATGACTCCATCAGAGAAACACAAAAGCAAATAAATGACCTGGACAGAATGGCAGAAGGCATTCAGCAATGAGCCCGTCACCCACTCACTGATGCCCATTAAATGCTCTCCCTCCACAAGTCAGCAAGTCAGCCACTTCTTCCAGGCGAGCCGGTGTAGGGGATCATGAATAATCAGACTGAGCTGTGTAATTGGCGGTTGATGACTTTTTCTTCATGTAATGAGTGTGTACTTGGCCGTCTGGTGTGTTTGGAATTAGCCACGCTGTCTGGGGTCTTCTGAAGTTTCTCGTGTGCAAGGCAAAAAAAAATAAATCCCTCACCCGTCTCCATCTGCTCCTTTGATGCTGCATTTATTACACAGTAATGAGACTGGGCCATATTTGGGCAAAAGAAGGAAAACCGTTACTTCCTGTATAGAACCCTGCTTGGTTTGACACTACTATAAAATAAAGTGAAGTGAAACACTGCAGCACAGCACACGGTGACACAATGAAATGTGTCCTCTGCTTTTAACCACCACCCTTGGTGAGCAGTGGGCAGCCATGACAGGCGCCCGGGGAGCAGTGTGTGGGGTGCTTTTCTCAGTGGCACCTCAGTGGCACCTTGGCGGATTGGGATTCGAACCGGCAACCTTCTGATTACGGGGCCGCTTCCGTAACCGCTAGGCCACCACTGCCCCGAGGAGAATGGAGAATGTGTTGTTTATTTACACACTGTTTTATATTACACACTGGAGAATGTGTTGTTTTCTTGTGTTTTTTTAATGTCCCACTCAGAAACCCGATCATGCATCAGTCCTCGGAGCCAATAATTCAGGGTCCAGAGTCCCATCAGAGGAAAAGATAACCAAATGCCTGGCAAGCAAGCATCTCACTGGCTTTGCACTGCCAATTAACCCCAAGCAAATCTATTTACTGTCTTTTTCCTGAAATGTGTTCGGGGTGGAAATGTAATATGGCGGCCGTATCGCCAAGATCAAGGAATCGCATCGCAACTAAGCAATGACCGCCAACGAGGGAAGCTGCAAGTGGCCATTTGTGATGATAAGAGGTCTGACAGATTGGACTACGCTCGTTTTCAGTAGAGCTCGATGGCGACGTGTCCTTGCCCTGTTTCTTACCGTATCTCTCCATCAGCCATTCATGTTCCCTCCTTCCTACATTGCCTTTCAGACCTTCTTTAGAATTTCTGGCCATTATTTTTGCAATAGAGACAGGCTACTCTTGGTCTCTGTGCCATGGTGATAATGCCACGTTATCATGTCCCCCATTAAAACTGAATGGCTGTCATGACAGTGATGTAATGCTGTTATATAACAAGGTTAACATAATGGAGCCCAATAACTGCAGTGCGAACGCGGCTTATCCCCCGAGCGCGATGCGCAGCAGCCACGCTCCTCGACTCCATGTAATTTTCCCAGAACAACGGAGGCTGTCAGTTGTGGAAATGTTTTTTTCCTCCCCAAAACCCCCAACGCCCCCATCCTATGCCTTCATCAGATTTTTTTTCCTCTAAAGCTCCTCTAGCATGCAGTTTGCCATCAGGGTGAAGTTCTTCTTGGGGGAAATGGCATACTTTAACAAATTGCCCTTTCAGATCTGCCATTCTATGAGCGTGAATCTTGCAGACTTTCTTCAAATGAATTGAACGGCAGTTCTCTGAGGTCAGACATCATTAAAGATCAGTCAAGCAGCTTGTGCAGACAAATTCCATTACACTCAAAGGATAGAGCGGCTCCTGGGTTCACAAATCGTCTTGGCACTTTACCTGAACTGTCCTACATCAACCCTCAGACACCTAGCGGGCAGATTAGCATGGCACTATTTAAGACGTTAGCAAGGGGTGAACGTTGGAAAGAACAGTTCAGAATGTGACAGCACGCTGGGTTGGGAACAGCGGGAAGAGCATGTCCCTGTTAAATACCACATTCAAAACCAGTCACAGCCGCACTTTCAGCGAGAAAACAGGTCCACTCATTTCATATCATCTGTCCACACTGCTAGTTAACCAGGTAAACTGCACAATCTTGCGCAATGTTCATGTTAGAGTGGGAAGTTTAGAAAATTATACATTTTATTATCCCAGAAATGTTCTATATGCAATGCTATGAGGCTGCATTTAACCCATCACCTTAGTGAGCAGTGGAAAGCCATGTTTGTTAATATCATGTCAAGTAAGTTTTCTGGGTCTAGAAATAGACACAAATCTGGTGCTACCAAAAGATAGGATTATCAGCACTTTAATTCACTGACTGGCCAACCAGTGAATGCGGCATTTGCAAACACATTCTAAGGGCTTTGTCTTATATGGTGAAAAATGTCCCGTAGGTTATAAAATAGGGTACCCTGATATCTGGGCAGTGGTGGCCTAGCAGGTAAGGAAGCAGGGCTGGTTCTAGGCAGGTATTTATGAGCAGGCAGACAGAAATGTAAAAGGTGCAACAGAGGCAGGAGATGGGTGAGGTGGGGTGCTCTGGATAACTGCTTTTGTCAAGTAACCTAAGACAAAAAAAAATCTTCATCAGATTATAACTAAACCCAACATTTACCTTAATTGGTTAGCCTGTATCAAACATATTTAACCCCAGCACTGACACTTCCCAACATTTACAAAACCAAAAAAGCATCTTACAGCATTAACTTTCCATTTGTGAGCTGCTGGGGTGGAAAGTGAATAAGATTTACTTTGTGTCTGGGTCCTCCAGTCCAGCAGACAGGCTGACAGTGGGTTGGAGAAAGAAACACTTCTCTACAAGACTGAAGATGAGGGAAGAACAATGGACTAGTCCCCCCACAGACAGTACAAATATAGATGTATTTTTTAGTTTCTGAAGACAGAAATTTGCTGCTTCCTCTAAGCCTTCCGCTCATTTTGCTCTTCCCTTCTTAAGCTGGGCATACACTGTGCATCTTTTCCTGATAATTTCCTGTCGTGGGGTAAACACCCAGCTCAAACTGTACAAAAACATCATGTGCAACAATGTGTGATTTATGTGCGCACACTGTAAGGTCTGATGCTTGGATGCGACCTGAATGCTTACAGTACTCAAGCAATATGAACACATTGGAAGTAGAAGAACCCACATCAGTAGTGGTGCTGAACAAAGTGAAATGAGTTGCTCTCTCCAGTTAAAAAAAGAGGTGGCGCATGTATGGCTGCACTTAACAAAGTGAGCAGGGGTCACAAAAGTCCATTAGATTTCCTACTATAAATAACTTTTCTCCCTGTTGTTCCAGCCATGATAAGTAGGCGAGAAAATGGTGAAAGGTTTGCGTGAGTCTGTTACAGATGAACGAGATAAGGTTCCGTGTGCTGCTGCTTGAACTTCAGTTCTGTGTTTGCACATGCGCAGTGAAGATAAACCTCACGATGGGCAACGAATTTCAAAAAGGTCTGATATTCTTACGACCAGCCAATTGAGGGTTGTGGCCTGGTCAGGAGGGGGTGAATCGGTGATCGTACATCATGTACACTAAACGATGCAACCAGACTCAAGAAATTATTGCACAAAAAAAACGGCTCTAAAATGTCTCTGTGTATGCATTTACAATTACATTTACAGCATTTATCAGACTGCCTTATCCAGAGTGACTTACAATCAGTAGTTACAGGGACAAAAAAAAAAAAAAAAAGTGAAGTGAAGTGATTGTCACGTGATACACAGCAGCACAGCACACGGTGCACACAGTGAAATTTGTCCTCTGCATTTAACCCATCACCCTGAGTGAGCAGTGGGCAGCCATGACAGGCGCCCGGGGAGCAGTGTGTGGGGACGGTGCTTTGCTCAGTGGCACCTCAGTGGCACCTTGGCGGATCGGGATTCGAACCGGCAACCTTCTGATTACGGGGCCGCTTCCTTAACCGCTAGGCCACCACTGCCCCAGGGGACAGTCCCCCCCCCTGGAGCAACTTAGGGTAAAGTGTCTTGCTCAGGGACACAATGGTAGTAAGCGGGATTTGAACCTGGGACTTCTGGTTCATAGGCGAGTGTGTTACCCACTAGACTACCACCCTATGCCCAGCTGAGAACCTTGACACAGACTATTTGCACACTAACAGAAATGGGATGTTTGGCTGGGGGAGGGGGAATTTGGATCAGCACAAAAACAGAGCACAGAGGGAAGGAGAAAACAAGATGGGAAACATGTCATCTAATTTGTGCCTTTTCCAGTGAATTTATCACCTACTTTAGTAAAGCTTGGGTAATCGGTTGCTTTCTTTCTCAAATTCTAAAAGTTTGATTTAAGGAGGCAGGGTGTTTGTTTAAGGGGGTGTTACTACCTAACTACACTCCTGCACGCTCTCTCAGATCAGCAAACAAAAGGAGACTAAAAATTCCTTCTTCACGGGGTCTCCGATTCCAATCATCTCTGTTCTCCGTTGTTGTCCCTGGCTGGTGGAACAACCTGCCCTCCTCCACACGACTAGCTGAGACTATCACCACTTTTAAGAAGCAGGTGAAAACCCTCTTGTTCAAAAAATATTACAGACAAATCTAACACTTGTATAAATACATTATAATTTTTCTTCGTCTATCACCTAACAATCTCTGAGCATGCTCTTCACTGACAAGTTGAGCCTTATCAGGGCTCTTAGTTTGTAAACTCAATATTCTATAGAAATCGAACGAGAATTGCTGTTGTCTTCCTCTTGTAAGTCGCTTTGGATAAAAGCGTCTGCTAAATAAAGTAAAGTTAAGTAAAGTAAAGCGTTACCCCATCTTTCCTAAGTGTAGATCTGACCATGTAAGGAAGCGGACCACCAAGGTGCCACTGACTTGCCAATGAGCAAGGTACCATCCCCACACTGTTTCCCCGGGTGCCTTAAATGCAGGGGACACATTGCATTGTGTGCACCGTGTGCTGTGCTTGTAGTGTATCACAATGACAATCACTTCACTTCAACATGTGGACTCAGGTTACAGGTGGCCTCTGCCCAGTGCTCTCTGCCCCATCTGGATCTTCCTGGATGTGTTGCTCTCCACGGCGTCCATCATGCATCTGTGCGCCATCTCGCTGGACCGCTACGTCGGCATCCGCCACCCCATCCACCACAGTCGTACCAGCTCCAGAACCAAGGCCCGAATAAAGATCATTGGCGCCTGGACCATCTCTGTGGGTGAGCATGTGGGGAGGGATTGTGCTTTTGTCCTAGATTAAATCCTGGTTACAGCCACCAGCTGCTGAATAGCTAAACGTGGCTTTGTGATGCTAGAACATGGATAACCGGTAATCCTGGTCGCCATGTGGATGACGACCGTAATGTGTGTCAAAGGTGGTACCATCCAATGAAAATCTGAACAGAAGCCACTGCCACTGGAAGAGCATCTCCTTTAAAACCCCATAATGGGTTAATGTTACTAGCTACTAGTGGGTTTAAAATAACATGTGCTGTGGGAAGGCCACAGGACAATCAGCATTACAAATGTTTTGCATTATGTAAAGACCCGCTCAAGGACAAACAATGAATCATTGCTTGAGAAACGCCGATGGCGCCGTAGTCCTCTTCAGCTGCTGTTTACGTCGTTATTTTCTGCCGGTGCTGTTGTTCTTTTGGTTGGCAGTCCGGGCAGGCAAATTAACAACGGACTGTTAAGAGGAGGCCTGTAGAACTTATTCCACGTTCATTTGGTGCTGATTGGTTAAATGCAGAGGGCACATTTCATTCTGGCACCGTGTGCTGAGCTTTCTGTGTATCGCAATGACAAAAAGACTCACTTTCACTAATATCTGTGCCTTCTCCTCTCCTTGTGCTCTTTTCCAGGAATCTCCTCACCAGTTCCAGTGCTGGGTCTGCAAGACGATCAGAAATTTTTAAAAGACAAGACCTGTGAGATGACAGACACAAGCTTTGTCCTGATCGGCTCTTTTGTGGCATTCTTCATCCCCCTCATCATCATGGTGGTCATGTACTTCTTGACCATCAGTGCTCTGCAGAGTGAGGCCACGGTGTGTCTGGATCAGCTGGTCCCACGTCCTAAGTGGACGACCACCCTGAGTTTCTTGCCCCGCGGCTCCGTCTCCTCAGAGCGTCTTTTCCTGCAGCGTTCCCTCAGCCGAGACGTGGACGCAGTGGTGAGCGGCAATATTGCCTTCCGGCGCCGCACCATGCAGTCCATCAGCAATGAGCAGAAGGCCTCCAAGGTCCTAGGCGTGGTCTTCTTCCTGTTTGTGGTCATGTGGTGCCCGTTTTTTGTGACAAACGTGCTGTTTGTCGTGTGTGACCCTGAGATGTGCCCCCCTCCCCTCATGAAGGTGCTGCTGAACGTGTTTGTGTGGGTGGGCTACCTGTCCTCGGCCGTCAATCCCCTTGTCTACACACTCTTCAACAAGACGTACCGCGCCGCATTCGCGCGCTACATGCGATGCCACTACCGGGAGGAGAGGCGGCCCCTGCAGCTCATCCTGGTGAACACCATCCCACCTCTCGCCTACAGCTCCACCCAGATCCCGCTCAGAGCCGATGGGATCCTTAAGAAAGGCACCCACTCTGTCAGGGTCAGCACCCCGGACCCCTCTAAACCGCCACCGGGTCAGGGGGTAAACGAGAGCAGCAGTAATGTATAGAAATGACAGCAGCGGGGAAAATGTACTTGGGTGCATGAGATTTCAGCCGACTGCTGAGAGAGGTAGCAGGCCTGGCCAGGTGTCCCTCGCCTCAGTGGCAGCTACGGAGCGCGCTCGCAGTAATTACTACACAATGCGCTCGTAATTGAGACGCGGTTGGCACTTCAGTGAGGAAAACACTGATGTCATTTCTAATGGCCAACATCTGGATGTAAGAACATATGGTGGTGGTGGGGGGGTTTATTGTTTTTTTGTAATCTCTGTTGATATATTATGTTTTGTGCTGAGGCATCAGGAACAGACTTTTGAAGTGAAGTGATTGTCACATGTGATACAAAGCAGCACAGCACATGATGCACACAGTGAAATTTGCCCTCTGCATTTAACCCATCACACTGAGTGAGCAGTGGGCAGCCATGACAGGCGCCCGGGGAGCAGTGTGTGTGGGGATGGTGCTTTGCTCAGTGGCACCTCAGTGGCACCTTGGGGATTTGAACCAGCAACCTTCTGATTACAGGGCCGCTTCCTTAACCGCTAGGCCACCACTGCCCCTTACAGTCTTTGCCTTTGTTGTCTATAGATCGATCGCTATTTATTTGAAACCCTCTCAGGGAACTATAAGCCCAGTGGTGAAACAGAGGGGGTTCTTTCCTATATTTGTGTGGACTTCTGCCTTTAATGCATTGTTGCGCATCTGTGGGACATGACAGCTGAGTATTAGGATCACAGAAATGCCAGAACTGAATGGGACAGGACTGAATAAACTGTCCCTGACACATAGATTGATGACTCAGAACATTGTGCAATGGCCTTATCCAAATGTATATGTTGGATCATTAAATCGATATTGTGCCTATATGTTTTTGAATATATGTTGAATGTTCTTTGGTACATGTGGTTTATAAACATGTCTAAACAAATTTTCTTATACATCTGAATTTGCAAGTAATGTGCAATTTCCTGTATATCATTATAATTTCTAAAAGCCAAAAAAGACTACATTATGGAAGTTGGTGTGTTAAAAATTATCTTTAAAATGATTTTATACATGTATTTAAATGTATGTTTATGTCTGCAAAAACAGTCATTATGATAGTAAGAACCAGTTTGAACATATATACATTTTGAATATGTAAACATTTTCTTCAAAGATTCATATGATTCATAGTTTATCCTGGAAAAACTGTGCAGATTGCAAGTCCATTTTCAGCATTGTTCGATAGACACTAAGAAATTTCTGATGCTGTACACAATGAAAAAAAATACACTTTTTGTCACTTTCTTTCATTTTGTCCTACCCACTCAGCATTCTGCTTGTCTCAAGGTTCATGGTTTATTTCCATCCTTTATTATAAGCAGCATTATAATTTGCATTAGGATTGGATATCGGATACCAGAACACAATATGATGGAATGCCATGTGTAATTGGAATGAGTCACCACTTAAAGTTATATTTTTTTCTAGGTATTTACAGAAATATTTTTTACTGAATAGGTGTGAAAATGTATCCTGGAATTTAATATACTTTTTATCCTCTCCTCTATAGCAACATGAAAACATCAGAGGGCTTTGCGTCTATTTCTATTAATGTTACATTTCACAGTAAGACTAGCATTGTAGAGGATGATCATGACAAATTACTCAGGACTCTCAGTATTCATCAGTAGTCCTCAGACGCCTGTTCATATTCTGTATTTTTATGTGATGACAAGGTCACTAGTATAGAAGACTACAGCTGCTGCATGCAATTAAGTCAGGTTAAAGTAGGAATATAGGCAAACTGGCAGCATGTGTACAACATGATAAATACTGACTGACTAACTGTATATTAATGTTGATTAATAAAAAGTGGTGTTCAACGCAGTCTATCCGCCACCTATTGGTCACATTAATGAACTACAGCTGTTCTTACAAAACATAATCCACTAAAAAGTGTGTGTGTGTGTGTGTGTGTGTGTGTGTGTGTGTGTATGGGTCTGTGTGTGTGCGGAGCATAGTGTGGACAGGGGACTCTTTCAGGGTCACATTAATGGCAGGAAACTTACAACCCAATCAATCCAATCTTAAAAGTGTCCAAATAATATTGTGCTGTGTGTAAAGTTGTGTAAGTATGTATTGGAATTCTCAGATATAATATAATATAACATCACTATAATATAATATTACATCACTAACATCACTATCACTAATATAATATATCACTATTACTATATTACTATTACTATTATTATCAATAATATGTTCTTACACAACTGCTGAAGCCCTGTCAATTCAAGTAGTTTATTATCTCTACAGACAAGACTTCGAGCACATAGAAGACATAATAGTGCAACAATACCAAAATCACAGCTTTAACTTTCAACAGCCTGCAAAACTTGCAGTAGTGGCATGATACTAATGTGTGTATGTATAAATAAGTAAAAGTTGCATGACATAAGTGTGTAATTTACATAACATAAAGTTTCAGTGCTATGTGAAAGTTCCCTGTACCGCCCTGTAGCCCTCACCTCAATAGTGATGAAGTGCTTTGAATGGCTGGTCAGAGACTTCATAATTTCTTCACTACCGGACACATTCAACCCACAGACGATGCCATCTCTCATCTCCTCCACACAGCGCTCACCCATCTGGACACTTGGAAGGGAAATTATGTTAAAATGCTTTACATCGACTACAGTTCAGCATTTAACACGATAATCCCTTCCACACTCACCACCAAGCTGGAGCACCTGGGACTCAGCTCATCTCTCTGTCAGTGGGTCTCCAACTTCCTAACTGGCAGACCACAGGCAGTAAGGATGGGTGGACATGTCTCAGCCACCATCGGTCTCGGCACTGGAGCCCCCCAGGGCTGTGTTTTGATCCCCCTGTTGTACTCTCTGTACACATACGACCATCATTAAGTTTGCTGAGGACACTGTCGTGGTGGGCCTGATCTCTGACAACGACGAGACGGCCTACCTGGAGGAGGTTGGAAATCTGGAGAATTGGTGCCAAAGGAACAATCTCCACCTGAACGACAGCAAGACAAAGGAGATAATAGTGGACTTTAGTACCAAGCAGGAGAGGACCTACAGACCCCTGTCATCAACAGGAGCCCAGTGGAGAGAGTGGACAGCCTCCGTTACCTCGGTGTTAACATCACACAGGACCTGTCATGGTCCTGTCACATCAACACCGTGGTGAAATAGGCCCGGAAGCGTCTCTTCCACCTCAGATGCCTGAGAGACTTTAGACTGCCCTCCAAGTTGCTCAGGAACATCTACTCCTGCACCATAGAGAGCATCCTGATGGGAAATATCTCAACCTGGTACGGGAACAGCACCATGCACGACAGGCGAGCCTTACAGAGGGTGGTTCGATCAGCTGAACGCATCATCTGTACCAAGCTCCCTGACCTTCAATACATCAACAGCAAACGGTGCTGGACCAGGGCCAGGAAGATAGTGAAGGACCTCACCCACCCCAACAATGGACTGTTCTCTCTGCTGCGATTAGGGAAGCACTTCCGCTCCCTGAAGTCCAACACAGAGAGAATGAGGAGGAGCTTCTTCCCGCAGGCTATACGAGCTCTCAACCTCAACAACACTACATAGGACAGAACACTAATAGCAATTCACCTTCAACTCCAGCAATTCACCTTCAATCACTTCTAGACTCAATCCCCTGCACAAATGTTTTATTTTTACTTTCACTTTACTCATTTGAACACTCTCAATGTTTTTTATGTTAAAAACATAAAAGTGTATTATTTGGTTATGTTTGCAATATTTGCATATTGGTTCACTGTATACTTGCAATATTTGTAATACTGTGGTCTATTGCAGTCGCTAATGCAGTCGCATTTCTGAAGTGCATATCATACCGTGTATAACTGTGTATGTGACAAATAAAAAAAATGTTATTGAATTTATTGTGTGCTACAGCCTGGCACATGATGAGGTGAAGTTTGGAGACTAAGTTCTAAAATTGTGAAATGCATTTCAATCCATTTCAATACTGTGAAAAGTGAAATATGAAGTGCTCTTATCTCTGCATGCTTGGCTGCAGAGATAAGAGCCAAGCCAAACTGAGCACTGATAACAGAAGCAGATGCCGGTTTTTAGCTAGTACAAAGATCCATGCCACAATGCGTTTCTTTGAGCAATTAGTTTTGCATGAACTATTCCACAATGTTCCAGAAGAATTCTATTAAATAAAGGCGTATGTAACTCATTACATATAACGACAAATGTTATGAAATTGCTGTAACAAATATGTCCGTCAGTCCTGTAACTAAGTAGACATTTCAGGGTGTGTATATAAGGGAAACTAAGGCCACGTCTGTTTGTTATCAGCCTCCAACAAAAGGCTCACTATCGAGAGCGAAGGGCCTGAGTGAGCCCACGCCAGACGAGAACAGACGGCGTGCAAGGCTTCAATCCACAGAGCTGCTGCGGACGGAGACGCCGCAGCAGCAGATTAGATTTCCGTGACTGTCATGCGCCCTTCGGCTGCGGGACCCGCCTGCGTGGACGTGGGCCCTGGACCCCGGTAGACCTCCGCAGCGCGATGTATGGATCCACGTGGCGCTCTTCGTGGGTAAGTGATCGCGAATTGCAAAATACTGTCGCAGCATGCTGAAGTAAATACTGTGTATTTGTGCATAATTTTCCGTTGAAAAAGAAATACGCACATGGTTTTTACGTGCATATATACATATACATTATAATATCTGTAATAAATGTATGATATATGCGTAATTCAAATATACCCCATGATTGACAAACTAGTTTACTGATCAATTTAAAAAGTATTTCATTTGTTCTGTTTAGTTTATGCTTATTATATATATATATATATTATATATATATATATTTTTTTTTTTAATTAAAATTGCGTTTTCAAAATCGTATATCCTTTTAATTCTTTACTAGCTTTTAAATCAATCATTTTAACAGGTCTGTTGGTTTTACGTTAAGATTGACATTTTTAGGTTGTTCCCTAATCTAAGTAATTTGTAGTCTATGATTTTGCCAAGATCGGAATTGATTTATTCATCAATAGTTAGACATTTTCAGGAAGTTACATTCTAAGTGACGCAATCACCGCGAGCGGAAGTGGTTAATTCGGTAACAAAGTATCTCTTGTAGGGCGCGTTCTGGGGAGAAGGTAATCATTGCAGGCTGCATGGCGGCCAGCCCCGCCCATTAAAACTGTCCACCAATCAGAAGCTTCGGTCGTTTCATCCTACCTACTGAGCTACCCTACCGAGGTTCTATGCGGGGGAAACGCGTTATTTCATATAATTTACATATTTGTGGTGTCTGTCAAATTATAAATAATTTTTGTTCATAAGCGTATTCCTTGATTTTGAAGAAATATTGATCATTTGAAATAACATATTTTCCAGTTGTTGTTTTTTTTTTATTTATCATTACCATACCATACTAGTGGTGGCAGGTAAGGAAGTTGACCCATAATTGGAAGGATGTGGGTTCAAATCCCAAAGCTGCCAAGATGCCACTAAGCAAAGCACCATCTGCCCACACTGCTCCCCGGACGCCTGTCATGGCGGCCCGCTGCTTACTAAGGGTGACAGTTAAAAGCCCTGTGCTCTGCTGCAGGGTATCACAATGACTTCACTTTCACTTTATTCATCAATGGCAATTGAGATTAATAGTTATACTGTCGACACTGAGGAACCCAAGAGCTAGGTACCATCCCCACACACTCTGCTCCCTGGGAGCCCACTGCTTCTCTGAGCTAAATAGAGGAAACATTTTTCATGCATGTGATAGACTTAAAGAGATTTCCTTGAATGATTATGTTTGTTATGGTCACTTTCTATAGTTTATATTGCTTTTGTGTATTATACGACAATTTGGTAAAAGACAATGTATATAATTTTGTTATAAGCAGTGTTAAATAGTGTTGTTGTACAGGAATTGGACAACCTGCACCTTTTCTTTTACAAATGGTTTATGAGGTCATGAAACTTTTTTGTACTATTTTAAAATAATGTGCATTTACATTATAAAAAAAACAAAACCATGCAACAAGTCAATTCAACAGAAAAATAAAAATACAATACAATCAAATATTGGGGTATAAGCAGACATTACTGCCTTTTACTTGATTATATTGTATTTTTACTTTATCTGTTGAATTGATTTGTTGCATGGTTTTGTATTTGTATAATGTAAATGCACATTATTTTAAAATAACAATGTTATTTGATGAATGAATTGATTTGGAGCAGCTTTATGGCAGCTATCAGGACATGGCACAGTTCTGTGTCAACCAGTTGGGCCTAGAAATTATACAATCGTGGTTCTCTGGAGAATATGCTGCGACTGTGGCGAAGTTGATCATCGGTGGCTTCCTATACAAGTTCACTGCACATTTTTCACTTTTCAACACTATGTGGACGATCCCTGTTATATTTTATTCAACACATTGTCATTCACGTAATTTGCAAGTTTGTGCTGAATCTGAATATAAAATGAACATCACAGCATTCTTATGCGTATTCACAAATGCCTGATTTATCTTGTCAAATTCGGGTTGTTCTTTATGTTGTTCTTTTGTTTCCTGTTTTTTTAAAGACTATATTCAAAGGGTCTGTTAGAAGTTGGATTCGAACCCAGGCCTCTGTTGAGAGCAGAAACCCCATGGTGAGGCAAGGTAGACCGGGTCGGGTCGGGTGCCAACTGTTCACAGTACAATCATTTTATATTAATAACTTAATTGAACAAAAGATGTATTTTTTGCGTTATTTGAACACGTTTGGGCAAAACAATTCGTTTAGTGTCAACAGTGCTGAATAAAGGTGAAATTGCACTTTTTTTCTTTTTTACTTTGGTCTAGGTTAATTAGATATTTTAACTCTCTCTCTCTATGTCTCCGGAACCGCGTTAATTGGATATTTTAATTGATTTTTAATTTAATGGATATTTTAGAGAGTGAGAGTGACAGTACCCGTGACAGTACCTGTCCGGGTTGTGCACACGGCCCGAACAGATGTTTATGGCGGCAAATGACAGCCGTTCGGGCGCAAAAACGAAAGGCGATGCGGCGGCGTTCATGGGGCAGGTTCAGACGAGCACGGCACGCAGAAAGCAACTATTCTAATTTCATTTCCTCTTTCTTTACTAGAATGCTTAATTACTCTAGCAACACAGTTTGCGGTGACGTAATAAAGCGCCAACACCAGTCAAACGTAGAGAATACGTGACGTTTTTGAAGTTGTTGTTCAATTTGCTGAAAAGAATGAACGCCTGACGTACACTGAGATGTTGTGTTTTTTTTGTCAGCCACGGTGTAGCAAACGACACGATGTGGTGTGTGTCTGTATGTGTGTGTGTGTGTGTGTGTGTGTGTGTGTGTGTGAAAGAGAGAGAGAAAGAGAGAGAGAGCGCAATCATGGCGCGACGCTCTCGAACACGCCCCGCGGTTCCGCTGAGCGCAAAAGCGTTCAGCCTTTAAAGGCGCAGTGGGCGGACTGAGGTCCAGCGACCCCGCGGAGTATCTCTTCACTCCACATTCATCTCGCAGAGGGACCGCAAGACAGCACGACAGGATAAAAAAATTATATATATATATATACATATATCGAAGAATAGTGTATTGCGTTGGTCTGTTTAACAAAATGAAAAAGTTTGCTCCAAAGTCCCTGAACAGCATAACTAGTCCTGTGGGAACGGGAGAGATGCTGTGTATGGTTGACTGTCCAAATGGGTTTGGGTCTGTCAAGGTCAGTGCTTTAATTAAATACATAGTTTACTGGATTTTCCACCAGGTTTATACCATGGAGTTCTATGCTGATGGCTGCTCTTCTGTTTAATGTAAATGCACTTTGTACTTTGACCAGATCAATACCTTTGTATTTGTCAGGAAAGCTTAATTTAAATGTTGCTGCATTTACACACCGGTAAATGCAGACTATTAATTCTGTAACTTTGGCACAAATATTAACAAACAAAGAACATATATTTTGTGTGTGTGTTAAATTACACACACACACACACACACACACAAAATATATAACAGCAACTCACAACAAATTTGACAGGAACACCACAGTGTAAAATGTTAAATGTTACATCGGACTTATATTTCATTAAATTTCATCTTTAGCTGTCCTCTGATAATAATTTCTGTGAAGAAACACCAGCCTTGTGATCTTACCACAGTTTGAAGGGTAAATTGAAGACAATCCGGGCCGTAAGCCTTAGCCCTGTTCCTTTAGTGGTGACTCCGCCCACACTTATTTCATGTGACAGTGTGGCATGGCCAATGATCCAGAGAGTTCTCACATCAGAGCCACTGCTCTGCCCCGACGTTGCATTGCTTTTTGACTGAGCATTTATGCAGTTGTGAGAGATTATTTAGGCCTTCTTCTCTTCTCTTTCAACAGGAAAATGGATTTCACAGGGAGGCCTGGTCTCTTCACAGAAATACTTTTGACAACCTGGCTTACGAGCCTGGGAATCCTTGTGAGCTCTGCCCCCAGAACAGACATTTATTCTGTGGGGCCAAAGAGCTCCCCGGTGAAAGGACAGCAGAAGATGCGAAGCCAGCAGCTGAAGAGTCGTTGGTTGTGTTTAGGGTGGAGGGCATGACGTGTCAGTCATGTGTGCAGTCCGTCGAGACAGGGGTGGGTGGAATGCCTGGTGTTCTGGGAATCCGAGTGTCCCTCACTGATCAAGAAGCAGTGGTGGCATTTAATTCCTGCCAGGTTGGTCCTGAGCAACTGAGGGTGCAGATTGAGCAGATGGGCTTCACTGCCATCACCAAGAACTCTTCCGTTCCAATGTTCTCACGAGAAATCAGGAACATCCTGACAGTATCTCTTCCAATAGCAGGTATGCACTGCGGGTCTTGTGTCCGAACCATCACAGAGTGTCTCTCTGGACTTACAGGGGTTCACTCCTTCACCGTCCTCTTAGAAACAAGAAAACTAGATCTGCAGTATGACCAGTCTCTTCTTTCCCTGGAGACAGTGAGGGAGGTTGTGGAGGCTCTTCCTCCTGGGATGTTCAGGGTGGTCCTACCGGGACAGGAACCCCATGGAAAAGTGTCCAATTTGGAGACAAGCCTACAGCCACTGCAATTCAGCTCTTCTGAATTGCAGACAGCCGTCATTGGAATTGTGGGGATGACGTGCAATTCATGTGTACAGTCTATCGAGGGGATGATTTCACAGAAACCAGGCGTGTTTTTCATCAGTGTTTCACTGAAGGAGAAACGGGGAGTTATAATGTTCAATGCCAAAATGACCAGTCAGGAGGAGGTGAGAGAAGCTGTTGAAGATATGGGGTTTGAGACGTCATTGCTTGGAGGTAAAGCACACATTTCTCAAGCATTTATAATCACTTACAATCTACAGCTCATTCTCAATGCTCATGTAGTTAATTAAGTGGTATTTCATATCACTAAACATTAGTATTTTTCTTACCCAAAACAGTACATGGTTTTTCAATTAAGACCTGAAGATACAATTTGCAGACAATTTTGCTCTTAGAGACTGGAAAGAGTTTTCTAAAACTCAAGGGTTGTTGGGGTAATCAGGCAAGGGTTCAATCTTGAATGACATGAAGGGCACTAGAATTCCTTTGAGCCAATGTCTCTCACTGACAACCCAAAGCCAGGAATGCGAATAAGTCCCTAAGCAGATTATCCCAGTCTTTTGAAGGTTTTTAATTAGGACATTGAATTGGTTCAGGTCAGTTTGATTCTTTAAGTTCAAATTGCAAGGTTATGGTATTTGACCATTGTCTTCACTGCCTGTTTCTCTTTTAAGAGCCCGGCCCCGTTCCCTTACCAACAAACACTCAAGGGCCTGAAAAACACACACTCAAGTCTCCTCTGGCCAGTAGCCCCCACATCTCCCAAATGACCAGTGTAGACCCTGTCCAGATGCCTGCCAGCCACTGCCCTCAAGGTGGGATGACCCAGAAGTGTTTTGTCCGTGTGACCGGCATGACCTGTGCTTCCTGTGTATCCAATATTGAGCGCAGCCTGCTCAAACACAGGGGTGTGTACTGCATACGTTAATTCACGTAGTTCTAAATGTGTGTCAGGTTCAGTGGACCAGACCCTGCTGACCGCATCTGTGGGTTTTGTAGGTGTGGCATCTGTTTTAGTGTCTTTGATGGCGGGGAAGGCGGAGGTCCGATATGACCCAAGGGTTCTGGACGCTGCGGGAGTCTCTCGTCTCATATTGGATCTTGGCTTTGGCGCTACGTTGATGGAGGATAGTGCCATCAGTGATGGAAAGCTGGATCTTTCTGTGAGTGTAAGTTTTTCTATAGACTGCAGTTTTGTAACCTTGTTTTTAACCTTGTTCTTTTGTGTCTTGCTTTTAGGTGACTGGCATGACTTGTGCCTCATGTGTCCATAACATTGAAACCAGACTCAGAAGCAGTAGAGGCATTCAGGAGGCTTCTGTCTCACTGGCAACTAATAAGGCGCATGTGAAATTCGATCCAGAGGTGCTTGGTGCCAGGGACATAATCAGAATTATTGAGGTATGTTAAAACAATGACTTATGCACAGCGTTGCTTAATTGGACAGTGATTACCTTAATAATTTCAGCTTCATTAACTTTCTATGGTAGCAACTGGGCTTTACTGCCTCTTTGATTAGAAATGATGGATTTGGGATGAATGAGGCCCTTGACCACCAAGAGGAGATTCAGCAGCGAGTATCTCTTTTTTATTTCAATAGTGACCTTATCAGATGTTGTTTTTCATTGTCTTTTGCCTGGGCTTTATGCTGAGTGTGTGTCCCCTGTGCACAGATGGAAGAACTCCTTCCTGTTCAGTCTGATGTTCGGTGTGCCTGTAATGGGTTTAATGATATACATGATGGTGATGGACAGTCAGCATCAGGAGCATGGTGGTTCCATGCCTGAAGAAAAGAACATCCTGCCTGGCCTCTCCACCCTCAACCTGGCCTTCTTTCTGCTCTGTACTCCTGTGCAGGTAGCTCTATAATGGTATTGTTCTGTCAAGTTTTGGCAGATTTTCCAGGTGGTTAAAATCTTTCTTTATCACTGTCCCTCTGACCGTCAGGTGTTTGGTGGGCGCTACTTCTACATTCAAGCGTATCGCTCTTTAAGGCATGGTGTGGCCAACATGGATGTTCTCATTGTGCTCGCCACCACCATTTCCTATGTCTACTCCTGTGTAGTACTGTTGGTTGCCATGGCAGAGAAGGCAGAGCGAAGCCCAGTCACGTTCTTTGACACGCCACCCATGCTGTTTGTCTTCATTGCTCTTGGGAGGTGGTTGGAACACATTGCTAAGGTAACTAATTCCTCACTGTCACGTTCCTGTCTACGGGGTGAGAATGTGAACAATTTGGGAATGGTGGAAGGTGGGAAGGGTATCAAACCAAAGTGCAATAGTGTATTTATTTACAGTGTGATACTTCATACAAGTAACCAAACCAACAAGTGCTATGTACAAGAAGAGAGCACCCTCAACCAAACAGACACAAACTATACACAACAAGCCCTCAGGCAGTGGTCGGGTCCTGGCATAAAGCCGGGCAGACAAATGGCATAAAGTGCTCTTTCTCCACAGCACAACTCCACTTGTTCCTCCTCCGACAATATGGCCCTAAGTCCTGGGGACATAACACTCACTGCTTTGGCAACATTGTACCTGCATTGATGTTATTTTTCTTGGCCAGGCATTGCACTAGAGTTTCAGCAAAAATGCAAAAGTCAGCATAGGAAAGTAACAAGAACTATGTTACAGGTGCATCTGTATCCATCAGCAGACTCCAACAAGGTGCAGAGAGCACAAACACTTTTGTAAGATGAGGGAATTTGAGCTCCTTGCCTTGCATTTGACCCCCATTGTCTGTACAGTGTGTTTCAGGATCAGTTCCACCCTGCTTTTTCTGTCTAATATATAGAATACAAGTTCATTCATACTCTTATAACACTCAATCAGAATAAAACAACGCACATCAGAAAGATGGATTAAATGTTATTAAGTGGCACATGTATTTTTTATGTTTCACTTATTTTGGTCATGCTGAAGCAGTTATTTATTGTATTGTTTGCAAGTCATTCCTGGTGTTACTTTGTGACAAACTGTGATAAAGAACTTTATAAGGTTACCTTGTAAAAGCTTTATCTCAAAGTCTGCTTGTGGTTTCCTCAAATGAAATCATCTGAATTGCTGAGGCCAGTTATACTCTTTAAACAGTACATATGACAGTTGGCTGGCTGGAATACATATGACAGTTGGCTGGAATTATGTGTGTAAAAGTGCATGATTGTCCCAGAGACCTGTACTGTTGCAGAATCTAATATCCCACTGTTGCTTATTCCTGTGTGACCTTCAGCTGTATTGGAATCAATGTTTTTCCACAACAACAGAATAAGGATTTATACCAGACGCAGTTACCGTGTTGAAGATTCACTTATATTTTATGCTTGTTTTAATATTCAGAGCAAGACATCCGCAGCATTGGCCAAACTTATGTCCCTTCAGGCCACCGATGCCACCATTGTCACCCTTGGCTCCGACAACTCAGTTCTCAGGTACAAGCCTCACTGTTTTCTGTTCTACTGTAACCTGCCAAGTTGGTATCATGGTTTGGTAATGGGCTGGCGGCTCCTGTCCTATTTTTTGTTCATGCTTGCTGTTCAACTCATCTGTTAACTATGAAGACATGGTTAAGTGTAAGGCGGTGGAGCAGGAGCTGAGTTTTGGCTATTATTTTGACATATATTGTAAGCTGTACATTATGTATGTGTTGTAGTGAGGAGCAAGTGTCTGTGGAGCTTGTTCAGAGGGGGGATGTTGTGAAGGTTGTACCAGGGGGGAAGTTTCCGGTTGATGGAAAGGTGATTGAAGGTAGCTCCATGGCAGATGAATCTCTTATCACAGGTAAGTAACAGTCTCTGTGTGTGTCAGTTAAAGGGTTCACATGTGCTATGCCCTTTCATTTAAATAAAAAATGTCTATTGCTGGCAGTGCTTTTAAGCCTTGGATTATAAAGCGAATTGATTAAAATTTCAAACTAGTGAGTTAACATGATCAGGCTTGTGCAGACAAGCACTCTGTTAGATCGCTCTGATAGATTTGTCTGTGTGGGACGGTAGTATTCTGAGAAAACATTTACAGATCACAAGGCATACCGTCATCTTCACAAATGTGTTTATTTCCAAATTGAAGCCTTCATCACAATGGCTGCTCTATGTAATGTGTGCAGAAGATGAATATACTTTTAATCTACATCCATATTAAGACATGAAATGGCGAGGAAAATCATGTAGAGGTTAAACAGTGACCTCCAGTGGCCATGTGTCTAGCTCCAGCATTTCTCTCACAACTCCGTGTTGTTCCTTTACCAGAATATTTGATATCCTGTTTGCTTTTTCTTACTGAATGCTTATAGCCGGTGGTTCTTTTTGAAGCACATACTTTTTTCCAGGAAAGCATGATTTCTCTGTCTGCTGTCCTGTGAATGTTTAGGAGAACCCATGCCAGTCAGGAAGAAGCCAGGCAGCTATGTGATTGCTGGCTCCATAAACTCCCAAGGGGCCTTGCTGGTGGAGGCCACACATGTGGGAGCAGATACCACCCTCAGCCAGATTGTTAAACTGGTTGAAGAGGCCCAGACATCAAAGGTATAAATTTTACTTACAACACGAACAGCTTCTTATATATGGCTGAATGACAGTGCAGATTAGACCGTCAAACTTTAGTTTTGCCTTCTATTTATGTATTTGAGAGACCTCAATATGAGTCCTGTGCACATATCTGAATCATATGCAGACAGGTGATGTTAATGTATTTCCAGGCTCCAATCCAGCAGTTTGCGGATAAACTGAGTGGCTATTTTGTCCCTTTCATCATCATCGTCTCTGTGCTGACGTTGGTGGTCTGGCTTATCATTGGGTTTGTGGATTTTAACATTGTGGCCGAGTATTTTCCTGTGAGTTTCCTGTGCAGAACTTGTCTATGCTTCAACTGATATTAACTTTCATAATGCATCTTGTTAATAATTATAGATTCCATAATTCATCAGGAGCTTCAGATCTCTACCACTTCTAATTGTTTTCTAATTGTTTATACAATTCACTAAAGATCTAATCATAATGAATTGTTTTACCACAGGGCTATGACAAGAACATCCCCCGTACAGATGTGATTGTGCGTTTTGCCTTCCAAGCCTCAATCACTGTTTTGTCCATTGCCTGCCCCTGTTCCCTTGGCTTGGCCACACCCACTGCTGTTATGGTGGGTACGGGAGTGGGTGCCCAGAATGGGATCCTTATCAAGGGCGGAGAGCCGCTGGAGATGGCCCACAAGGCAAGATATATTCACGGCCCATTCTGACACCGGGCCACATATGATGTCACTTATATGTTATTCCCTCTGTTTGTGAGCTCTTTTTGTTGTTTTATATTGTTAATAAATTGTAGTATATATTCAGTATTTGCCAACCATTTGTTCAGAAGATAATCTCTGTAATGCTTTAATTTAGACTATCCTTTCTTCTCATTTTGGACAATGAATCTAAAAACCTTTGAATATGAAGTGCTTCAGGTGATAAACCCTAACTCACGGAACAGAGGCTTGTAGGATGCATCCTTTATCCTTCCTAATCCTTTGATTTTATGAAAATTCTTTTTCTATATTTTTTCCTTTCTCCTCAGATTAAGGCAGTGATGTTTGATAAAACTGGCACTATCACTAATGGCGTGCCACAGGTCACTCGTGTGCTGGTACTGTGGGATCAGGCACGGATGCCTCTCCGGAAGGTTCTGGCAGTGGTGGGCACAGCCGAGGCTAGCAGCGAGCACCCACTGGGCTTGGCTGTCACCAAGCACTGCAAACAGGCAAGAGGGTGTTGAGTCAATTCAGCCTCATCTCATCACATGTTGCATTAACTGTCAATGGCCCCGGCTTACTACTACTTTTATGGAGGTTCTTCTGTAGTAACTCGGCTCTAGATTAATTTTCTGGAATTGCAAAATATGCCATGGTAGAATTTATTACTGCCTCAGTAGAATGAAAATTATTGTGCAGCACCCATGAAAAACACAGACATGAGAACTTGAACAAGCACCCACCCACTGTAAAGCATATTATCTCTATTATCTCTTTATGTAATGCTCCATATCATTTGAGTAGAGTACTACTGTAGCCCAGTGAAGTGTTGCTATAGTGATATCTCCTCTGAAAGTGAATGAGCTCCTTTGCATGTAGGCAGGACTCTTTGTGTGTGGGGAGCTTTTTGTGTGTCTGCTTGGGTGTGAAAAGCTAACTGTGTGGAAATAAAAATTCAATATGTGTGAGGGGGCGTCTAACTGTGTGGATACTATGTGTTTGTATTTGTAGGAGTTGGACACCGGAACTCTGGGCTATTGTCATGACTTCCAGGCCGTGCCTGGCTGCGGAATAAGCTGCAAGGTCTCCAACATAGACGAGCTGCTGTGGCCCACACACACGGCAACAAAAACAGTCCCCCAGGACCGCGTCTTCATAAAGGGGGTCACCACAGACGAGAGCAGTCTGGTCTCGGACACAGACACAGGTCAGTGGATATCAGACTAACGAGACAATGACAGTGAATAAACCAGTGTGAACCTAGTGAACCCTCCCCATGAATGTTTAGGTTCAGGTGGCCCCTCGTACTCGGTGCTGATTGGCAACAGGGAATGGATGAGGAGAAATGGTCTGCACATCACCGCTGATGTGGATGAAGCTATGACCAGCCATGAAACCAAAGGACAGACAGCCATCCTCGTAGCCATTGATGGTACCGCATTTTAGGTCCAGTCCCGGTTCAGCAGCTTCACTCTTATTTCAATTAATAGCCATTCAGTGTGTTTCAAAACCCTAAATTCTGTCAGGTTTAGTCAAAGATTGGGAGAGTATTATGTTTTAGAACCACAAAAATAGATATATATATTTTTTTTGCTCTGGTGCCTGTTACCCACTTGCCTTCTCCCTCACTGACAGGTCTACTTTGCGCCATGTTGGCAATAGCTGACACAGTTAAGCCTGAATCTGCTCTGGCTGTTCACACTCTGGACAGCATGGGCATCGATGTGGTAATGATTACCGGGGACAACCGGCGCACAGCTAAAGCTATTGCCACGCAGGTATTTACATTTTGGTTTAATGCGAATCGTTTGATTGATTACTATACTGGTTTCAATGATGAACAACTAATAGCTTGAGCGTGTGTGTTTCCTTAGACTGGCAGGTGGCTATTAGGGAGCTTTGTGTAGGTGGTGCTGCTGTCACACAGATTTAGATTTTTTAAAAATAATGTCTCCATGATAATCCATGTGTGGGCAGCCTTGCAGGTGCTTATTAGGCAGCTTTCTGTGGAGTGTGTGAGAGATGCAGATGTGCTTCTACACACAGGTGAACTTTGGGAAAGTGTGTATGATGCGGTTGTGTTTCTCATCTGCAGGTGGGTATCAAGAAGGTGTTTGCTGAGGTGCTGCCCTCTCATAAGGTGGCAAAAGTTCGTGAGGTTCAGGAGCGGGGCCTAAAGGTTGCCATGGTCGGTGACGGGGTGAACGACTCGCCTGCTCTCGCCCGTGCTGACCTGGGCATCGCTATTGGTACAGGCACCGATGTGGCCATCGAGGCCGCAGACGTGGTGCTCATCAGAGTGCGTATTCCACTCGGTTTCACTCAGAACAAACATGTTCCTTAACATTTAGCTGTGGTGATTTTTCACACACTTTTATTGACTTTGATCGCCGACTACTGAAAGCATCTTATTTCTGAAATCCCTCAGGATACAGGATGTGTTTAATTATTGATGTCTGCTCTGGTCCTGTGGTAGAATGATTTGCTGGATGTTGTGGCCAGTATTGAACTCTCTAAGAAGACGGTGAGGAGAATTCGGATCAACTTCGTCTTTGCCCTCATTTACAACCTGTTGGGCATCCCCATCGCTGCAGGTGAGTACAAGACGGACATACCCTCCCTTTTGGTCTTTTAGGTGTTAGTCCTTGGGGTAGTTTTTGCAGAGTAGAAGAGAACAAAATTCCTTTTTTGATAAAAAAGGCACACAGATCATGTCATTCCTTCAGGTCGTTGGCATATATGTGAGCGGTCTGCCGACTCTGCTCTTATGCAGGGCCTCCTTTTTTCTCTTCTGCTTATGAGGTGGTGATGCGCTACCAGCCCCTCTGAACCAGGGGTCTCTGTCAAATTCAAATTCAAATTTTGTTTGTCGGTGACATATATGTGTATTTGTGAGTATAAAAAGTATTTTGTGGGTCTGACAAAATGCGTTCATATGTGAATATGTCAGATACTTGCCAAATAATGGAGGCCACAGATCATATCTGATTAGGACTACAGAGTACATTAGTGCCCAATGTTGCTATGGTAAAAGCAGGGTTTAAGATTCTGTTCATTTTCTTCAATTAGCAAAACTCACCGTGAGACATAAAAAGAAACAAGATTCCAAAACAAATCCTTCTCTGTTCATGCCTTGTTGTCCCAGAGAACTCCTTTTGCAGTATTCCTGTCACTGCGTTTCACAATAAAAGATCGGTGAATAGCGTGGGGAATAAGTGGGGAGGTGAATCCTGACTTTATTCCATGACTGCGTGGAACTGCAGAAACAGAACACCACAGGCTGTGCTCAGTAAGGAAATTGAAATGGCTTAATTGATTGGAGTGGTGAGAAGACCCACACCTGCTACACATGTGGGAGTCCAGAATACGCTCCGATGCATAGGAAGGACCCCTGTAGACCAACCAAGGACATGGAGGGACAGAGTGGGTGGCTAAAGGGGAAAGGTGGGGAAAGGCTTCAATTGGGAGACAAGAAAAACTGGATGACTCCGTAGAGACTGATGGAGGCAAAGATGGAAGGTGAGTGGGTTGATACTGTGGAGGATGTGATAAGCACTGGAGGGTGATTTTGGGAGTTGGTCGGACACAATTCCCCACATGGAAAAGGCATCCTGGGTGTGCTGCCGCTGATGGTTAGTGGCGGAGAGTTGCTTGGCTGTGGTGAAGGTAGCCAAAGAAAGGCACGGCACCGCAAAAAGTCCAGCTGCTGTTTGGTCTGTTCAGCTTGACTGTTGGTTTGTGGGTGGTGCCCAGAAGATAAACTGGTGTAGGACCTGATGTGCGGCAGAAGGCCCTCTTGAAGGCTGTGGAGATTCGGGGTTTGTAATGAGACACAACATCCTGGGGAAACCTGCAAGTGGACAACGTGGTTGAGCATCAGTTGATACTTAGTCTTCTGGGTTCATCTTTGATTCTGGATCATTTACAGCATTTATCAGTCACCCTTATCCAGAGCGACTTACAATCAGTAGTTACAGGGACAATCTCCCTGGAGCAATTTAGGGTTAAGTGTCTTGCTCAGGGACACAATGGTTGTAAGGGGGATTCGAACCCGGGTCTTCTGGTTCATAGGCGAGTGTGTTACCCACTAGGATCATCTTTTGATTCTTACTGCTGGTCAACCTCATGTAAACAGTGCAAGTTGAGCTGATGATGGTCTGTTAACTATAGTCCAAGCTGCCTTGAGATCATTGACAGTTTGCTCCCGAGTAGTTCTGTGCTCTCATTATCCAAGGCAGTCATTTGATGAATAATCAGATTTATTCTATTTGTGAATAATCAGACCAACTGTTGTCACCTTCTCACACAGCTGATGGTCTTGTATTCCAGCCTTGTGTAGTCATGACCCTGACATCCTTGGACAGGTGTCTTTTGTACAGGTAGCGAGTTGAGAAGCTCCCAATGTCAGCTTGTTTCCTGTATAAAATACAACTGGGAACCAGAAAACGTGCTGATTGATAGGCGATCAAATACTTATTTCATTCATAAAACTTAAAATAAATTCATAACATTTTGAAATGCATTATTTTGGATTTGGTTATTGTTCTATCTCTGTGGCCTGTGTGTGCTGTCATATAAAAATGGAGAGGTCTGCAAGGGTTTGTGTGACATGGTGTTTGTGTGACATTAATTTGCCAGCTGATGTGTTTACTTGTGTGTGACAGGAGTGTGTTGTGCTTTTGTTTTAGGAGTTTTCCTACCAGCTGGTTTGGTGCTGCAGCCGTGGATGGGCTCTGCAGCAATGGCAGCCTCCTCTCTATCTGTTGTGCTGTCATCATTGCTTCTCAGGCTGTGAGTTTCTTTAATCACATATATACAGTTCACATACACGCACCTCTACACACACAATGGTTTTGGTATAACATGAACTAAAACATGAAAAACTATATTTGGTGTATGGGTGTAGAGTTAATCTAGAATACTGCTGCATTAACTTCCATGTAGTAATTAAAATCACGTTAGAGTTAATCTACAGTCTTAAATATTCTTCCTGGCTGTTTTGGGGGAGACGGAAAACATGTTTCCATTAGATTACATTTAATGAAATTACAAAATGCACCCCTGTACCCCTGTGAGACATCTTGCAGAAGTACTGTTATTTCCTGTTTTAGTCCTGGCTTGTCTCGGCACGCTGTTTTCCCTTCGAGCGATGAGCCCAACTCCCACCGAAAACTTCCCAGAGTTCCGTTGCCATAGAAACTGCAACTTAGCGGCAGGTGCGCCTGTGACCGCCGGGGGCAGTTTTCATACAGACGCCCACGCTGAACAACAAACAGGGCACAGAGGGTCTGCTCCTCACAGTCTCCCTCCCGCCATCACTCAAGTCACTCTCTCAAACTGAACTCTAGTTATTTTGAGAATCATCTGTCACCCAACTGCGTTGGTTGAGATGCTCTGCTCCACTTTATTAGAAACACTTACTTCATTCCAAGAGGTTGGGCTAAAAACTAACGATGTCTGAATACTGAATCAGCTTAAAATTTCAATGTGAATATTCTTTTTCGCTGACTGTTGCCTTTGTAATTGGTCATAAAACCATCATCCACGTGACAAGTTGTAGGGAATGACAGGGTCACAGGCAAAATATGCAGCAAGGGAGACCTCGTTTGGTACGAACCAATGTAGCACAGAATATAGGATGCCCTAGATTCAACGTGATTAAAATATAATTATAATATCGACATCATTTTTATTCAGTTATCCAGATTTCAGATTCCCATGCTAACAAGAATTATATTGCAGCAGTGTTCTCTCTTTTTTTATTATTATTCTAAATGCTACCTTGTAAAACACAACATACTGTACAAAGGTCTTAGGTACCAACATACAGACCAGTGAAAAGAAGCCACTGTATAGCAAACGTTAATGTAACATAAAACCCTATGTAAAACAGCAAGTGGATTTCCTTATTTTTATTAAACAATGACATTATGTGTATAGAAAACAAAAAGTCGCCACAGCTCTTCTTCCTCCATTGAAAAAAAAAAAAAAAAAAATTGCAGCAATACAACATTGTTTTCCATCTGTAGACTTTTGCTTGTAGGAGACCATTCATTAGGAGAGACCGACACCCAGTTCTTGTAGCACATCTAGATATCAACAATTAAATGACGTTATTGGCACTTTCACTATTTACTCATCACTGCTCAATGTATTCTTATGTTGTTACTTTTCAGTAGACTACATTTGCAACAGCTTTACCTCATCGTGTCTTCTGTTGGATGGCCTGTATTTAGCGCAACAACATATTCATTGTCCACAACTTTGCCCCCCTCCCAGATATAAGAAGACAACGTTGGAATCATATGAGCTGAGGGCTCAGGGTCACATGAAGAGCGTTAACCCATCTCAAGTGAGCATGCACGTGGGTCTGGACGACCATCAACGTAACCATAACACGTGGGACAAGCACGGCAAGTCACCAGCGTCCCAGGACCGACGGTCACTTCTCGAAGATGAAAAGGGCAAAGATCAAATGGTGTAAAATAGATCTTACTGTGCACTTGTGTGTGGGATTAGCGCATAGTTTACAGACTGCTATCAACGTGGCTCGGGGAAACAAGATGGTTCATAAAGGAGGAAGCCCCAGCAAACATGGCCGACTAAATGGGATTTAAATGGATACTGCAGGTTCGAATACTGCTCTACCAGGAGGATTATGTAATGCTCTCAAGTACAAAAAAAACCACACAGCAAAATTTACCTTTATCACGTCACCCAAACGAATGTATTACTGCACATGTTCACTTCTTACTGAAATAAACCATTTTTTCCAGCTTCATTGTGTCTCTGGTTCAGCTGCTTGTAGTTCTCTGTCAG
Organism: Denticeps clupeoides; assembly: GCF_900700375.1. NCBI lineage: Eukaryota > Metazoa > Chordata > Actinopteri > Clupeiformes > Denticipitidae > Denticeps > Denticeps clupeoides. The sequence continues at coordinate 15,396,734 of NC_041711.1, forward strand.
GAAGGCAGTGGGAGATGAAACTTTTTGACGAGGCTTATTAATGTTGCATGCACAGCATTGTCGCAGAACGGGGGATGTAGATGAAACTGAAGCCTAAAGGTGCTTGTGCTGGATGCACGAAGTATAATGGAATAATAATTTACATTTACATTTACGGCATTTGGCAGACGCCCTTATCCAGAGCAACTTACAACGTGCTTTCAAGTTACCATCGATGAAGAGATCAATTCCGGTTCACTAGGACCCCAACTATGAATACATCTATTTAATTCACTCTGTTGTAGATTCTGTACACAAAGTTTGACAAGAAAATTACAATTTAATCTAAATATTCTTTAAAGAGGAAGGTCTTGAGCTGCCGTTTGAAGGTGCTCAGTGACTGAGCTGTTCTGACCTCGAGGGGAAGTTCATTCCACCACCGAGGGGCCAATACGGAGAAGAGTCTAGATGAGTGTTTTCCTTTTACCTTCAGAGATGGAGGGACCAGGCGAGCAGTAATAATAATTCATAAGCGCCCTCAGTCCGAAGACTGAAAACTTTTTTTTAACAAGGCACGATGTGATGGCATTTTCCTCGCCTGGCGCCGTCTGAGATTTCTTTTCATTCACTTCTGAGTGGATATGATTTTTTTTTTATTCAGGCTTCCAGGCTGAAGCGGCCCGTTGCATAACCAGGACGGCGTGGGTGCGAGTCGCTGCTCAGCTCCCGTCTCTGCATGATTCCAGACTTCCAGCATCACCGGCGGCAGCAGCACATGGTCTTATTCGGAACCGGTTAAAATAAATAAAAAGTACAAGCTTCGCTAACTAAACGTGCATGTCGGCAGCGAACTTTTCCAGCGTCGACCGTTCGATGGTTGAAGAATTTGGAGAACATGGAGCTGTGTGATGTTCCTTCAGCAGGAACATGCGCTGCAGCTGGACTGTCGACTCCGACAAGTTGTCGCAAGTGAATCGGGTTCCCCCCCATTCCGTCTCCAGTGTGTTGGGTTTCTTTTATCTTTAAAAAGGTAGGCGTTGTATAAAATAATTATTACTTATCACGCATGTCATTGGGCTATTAAAATATATATTAAAACGTGTCATGCTACTTGAAAGCTTCGTTCAAAATATGTCAGTACAGTAAATGCAGAAGTCATTTATTTATTTTGGACGGAACAGAGTGGCGGAAAACCAACTGGCGGGAATCACGCGTGTCTCGGTAAAAAAAAACAAAAAAACGCAAATCAAAGTCGGTCATTAGAGGAACGAATGGTGGCTGATTGGATAAATGGACTTTCGGGTGACCGCCGGTCCTTTGTGCACGCAGGGGACACCATGACCGCGGGACTGGAGAAGGCGTGTCACCGCTGCCTGTCCCAGATAGCCAGCAATGGCAAGTATTACAGCGTGTTTGGTTCGAGACGCTTTACTGTGCAAAAATGCTTCAATGTGCAACTTGGTTCCACTATTAAAGCACACAAATAATGAGAAAGTGTGTGTGTGTGTGTATATATATATATATATATATAATAGATATATATAGATAGATAGACAGACATATTTATAATAGATTTCTGAGGTCATTCTGCACCCAGTTCAGATGTTGAGCAGGAGGTGGACACCTCATTAAAGTGCCCCACGCTCCGTTGAAAACCATCATTATGTGAATACGTGTGACGGGTTGGAATTAAATTTAGAACGCAAATTGTAGCACCAGGACCTGTGTTTAATATGAGCCTATATTTTTTCACATTTGAAAACACATTTCTACAAACGAAGCTTATTTTGTCGTGGGACTCCTGGCTTTCCTGGCATTGCCTCTGACCATGGCGTTTGTAGGTGAGCAATTACACGCGCATTTACACCTTCGATTCGGTCAGATGCAAATGTGAAGATAATACAACACAATTTGATTTCCAGGAGTGCGAAACCTCGACGCTTGTCCTGTTCAGCCAATGATTCCACTCTATCTGCTTGTGGGTGGGGTCGTCGGAAGTGTAAAGGTGAGTAAAGTACATTTTTGAGCACTAGTTTGCTCATTTAATCTCATTAGTTGATTAATTTGCCCTCATCTGTAAAGCAGTTCTTTGTATTTTTGGTGTATTTTTTGTTACATTTTTCAATTTTGTCAATCTGAGAAACACACTTGCAGGTCTCCTTCCTGCTCTACGACATCACACGTATGCGTGCGCTCATCGCCAAATCAGTCGTCATTGGAGATGACGATGCAGATGAGTATCCATGGAGACAGAATGCCCACCGGTACTATGTCCATGTGATCCTGAGCTCATTTCTCTTTGTGTGGTTCACCCTGGGGAACTACTGGGTTTTCTCTGTTTACATGCCCAACTTCATTGCCCCCTACCAGCGGCCACACGAGTACTGTAAGAAGTCGCTGTATGTATTTGCCGTGTTTGTGCTTGCGCTCAGTCACTCGGTGCTCGCCCTGCTGCTGTGCGGTGGCGTCTGCCTCCACATCTGCTCTCGGACCAGCACACGTGGTGACTATGGGGAAGATGACAGTGACTGATGAACTGACTGATTCAGTGCTGGGAGAGAGATGCAATTAAGGTGACAAAATTTTTGTCCCTTTCATTCCTTGTATTTGGTACACATTATTCAAATGGAGGGTGTATTTGGAGGACTATTGCCATCCTTTTGTCACATACTTTTCTCAAACTAGAAACTGTGCTCGCTTCTTGGGAATAATGGTACTCACTCCCTATCCATTACAGCATAGTCCACAGTCAGGGTTGTGGGTAGCAGAGTCCACCCCACGGCATATGCGTGGCAGTGGTGGCCTAGCGGGTAAGGAATCTGAAGGTTGCTGGTTTGAATCCTGAGCAAAGCACCGTCCCCACCTACTGCTCCCTGGGCTGCCCATGTCATGGCTGCCCACGGCTCACCTAAGGACCTATGGCCAATCCCGCTAGCATGCATGCCTTTGGGCAGTGGGAGGAAAGCTGCCCTTACACGGGGATAGCGGGCAAAATCAACACACAAAGCCGGAGCCACAAGCCTGAACCTTCAGTCTTGCGGGCGTGAGGCGGCATCACCGAGGCGGCACCACCACCATGTAGCCCGGGACTTGCACAAAATAGCTGTAAATGGCCTAAAATTATGAATAAAATTTTGTGCAAATGTATATGTAATTTTAAAATATAGAGTGCAAGTTTAAGTGTTAGTATAGTTCCACCTGTTTAGAACTATATTTATATTCGTTCATGTAATATGCAAATGAGGGAAATGTGCAAGTGTGTTTTTGTTAGCATGGACCTGAAGTTGTTTGTATTATTATGGTCATTCTGTTTGTTAGTTTAGGGTTTTAACATTTTAAATAAATGAAAACATTTTGTTGTGTACAACCAATGACACCAGCGGATTACTTTAATAATTTACGAATTTTTAGAAGACTGTTGGTAGGAAGGTTTCAGAGTGCTTGTGGCGCCACCGTGTGTTCAGAAAAGGAATACATCCTCCCGGACGTGACGTATCACGCTCGCCAAGCACGTGTTGCAGCAGGACGCCATGTGTCGTTCAACACAAACTGTTCCGTCGCACACGTCGAGGTCTCAGTAGTTCGCACCGTAGAACTTACTTCGTCAGAGGCGTCGCGGCCATGACGGAGCCTGGAAACTACCCGCCTCCGAACTTCGACCTTCCCTCACCGGGACCGTTCATCAGACCTGCCGCGTTCCAGTGGACTCCTCCGGAACCGGGCGGCTTTCAGGCGACGCGGGACTGGAACTGGTTCCAGCAGCCGCCCGCCGGCGCAGCGCCGCCCGGACTGTGGAACCGCAGCCTGCCGTGGAGGTGGCAGGACCCTCCGAACCACCAGAGCGGTCAGAAATGTAAACGTGTCGTTTCAAGCCTGATGCATGCTGCACTGTAGGATCACCGCTTTAGACTTTTATCCGTATGTCTTGCAGGGCAGTTTCACAAAACGTGGGATCGCCATGCGCACCAGGACTGGGGTGGCGTGAAGGTAAATATAAATAAAGAGCCACAAGACCTAGATGTCGTGTTGGGGTCTTGAACGTCAGAAAATGGCAAATTAACTGTGTGTTGCGACATTGGTCATGGAAATAGCATTTCTCATAAAGAGGTTTCAGGAAGCAGTCTCTTTGGGCCGTAGAACCTACCACGGTCTGAGAGGTTCTACAGCCTGTTCTACCCAGCAGGGGTTGTTTTCTGTTGCATAATCAGTACTTCATTATATTGCTTGCAAAAAAACTGAGATTTATTATGGTCATTAATACAATAAATACAAAACCATCTGAGCCTTAAGGATGACACAACCCTCACACTTGGTTTCATTATGAACAAAAAGGAAAGTCTTTATAATAAAGGTCCTAAATGGAAAGTTAACAGAAGTGCGCTCGTCAAAGTAGGATGAATTTGCACGTTGCATTCAGTAGTCCCTTATCTTGGTCCATGCAGATATTAGTAGTTAATTCTTGATATAATCAGCACATTTAGATGAGGCTGTTCACAGTGGATTTGTGTGTATCTCTGTTTAATAATGTCATATTCCGCAGAGAAATAAAAGAGAACCAGAGTTCAGCCACTTTTGTGACTCGTGTGACCGGGGCTTCAAGCACCAGGAGAAGTATGAGGAGCACATTGCACAACATGTTAAGGTAATACATCATACATTTATACGGAAATCTCTGAAGCCCATATTGCACTTTTTTGTCACTCTCCGGTTTTCATTTATGGTGTAAATAGTACTAATACAAAACTTTGCTTTATCCCAGTTGTGCCGGAATTACTGTAGTAGCCTGTAGTAGCTACTAGATCAGATCTTACTGATTAAGTTTAGAAACCAATTAAAAGCAACCAATTGCATGTTACTGTATTTTAATGGTTGACTGTTCTTTGCTGTTGTTTTACAGTGCTCCATAAAAGACTGTAGTTTTACTGCACATGAAAAACTGGTCAAGATCCACTTCAAGAATGTAAGTCTGCGCACCTTTTGTGCCTGTGTTTTACAATTTCAGTTTTAAGTGAAGTGACATCTTGTTCATGCTGGTTCAAATGTGCCGTTTGATCAGAGCCATGCACCAGGGGCAAAAAGGATCAAACTGGACACACCAGAGGAGATCTCAAAATGGAGAGAGGAGAGGCGAAGGTTTGAGAATCTTTTTTTTTTTTTTTTTGTTACCTGATTGCATAAACTGCATTTTAAATCAACTTGATCCCCTTAAATCTCTGGAAAAGTCATGCCCAGTCTGTGATTGATCACCCCGAATCAGCTCTTCAATGGGGTTTCTTTTTACTCATTAAACAATGCCCCTGACACTCTGTGAGATTATTTAACATTAATACGAGTTCCCCTAGCCTGTCTATGGTCCTGGAGTGGTTAGAAATGGTGATGGGTGTAAAGAGTCATTCTGCTTCACCGTTCAGAGTGGCAGCTCAGATGCTCGGATCTGGAATTTGTTCCCTTATGTCATATTAAGGGGAAAGGTTACCTCCTGTTTCTGGTGCTTTCACAAAGAATTCACGATGTAAAAATTAGCACAATTTTTTTTTTGTTGTCACGCTAGACTCCAGTCGAGTGGATTCACTTTGTTTTTTCTGGAAATAACGCAGACACTACTTCCAGTCTGCACCAAAAATTGTGGTTTGCAAATGGTTTTGATGACATAATTTCCATGAATGCACCGTCAACTTCTGTAGGACGGTCTCCTCCTCGTTCCGCCTCTCTCCTTCACATTAGAATTCAAAGCTACAGATGCAGAAATGGCACGTCCTGGGGAAGTCTTATTGTGGGACTGGATCAAAGTGGCTGTAATTTTACACCGAATCGGAGTTTCAGAAAAAGACTTCAGATACAGTATTAGGGCACCAGTAAGACAGATATAAGAAAAATTCATTTCAGGAGACCTTTAAATTCGTGCCTGTAGTATATCCTTCAGCCATTAGGTGGCAGTGAGTAAGAAGACTAATTATGCATTTAAAATTTTTTTTTTCCTTTAGGAACTACCCAACACTGTCTAATATTGAGAAGAAAATGAAGTTGAAGGAGGCCATGCAGGAAAGAGGGGAAGTTCTGGAAACTGCACAGTTTGGGTATGTGGTGTTCTTTATGCCTCTGAACTGCCTTTTTAATGTATGTGTTCTCATGACCTCCTAATGTTGTTCAGCCGAATGAAGCAAGGCAGAGGAAGAGGAAGAGGTCGCGGGAGGCACAATCGTGGTGGAAGGTTTCACATGCAAGGTAGAAGTGGGCAAAATGGCCAATCCAGTAATACGTTTGGATTTCAGTCAGGCCGATCAGAGCCCTCCAAGGAATGTGATCCACTTGGAGCATTGGCCAGCAGTGACCCAGGTTTGTTATTGGCAACAATGACCTTTTTGTTGTACGGAATTTTTAATATGCTTAACATTGCGGTGTACATTTATTTATTTATTTATTTTTTAAGATTCTGAAAAAGAGGACCTGGTCAGCAAGGGCCAGGCGAGTGCGAGTGGTGTCCTGAAAAACATGTCATCTGGGCTTGGGGCACTTCTGGCCAGCTATGGCTCCATGTCTGAAAACGAGAGCGACCAGGAACCTGAGGGTGAGTCCTGTTTGTCTAGGCCAGGGGCTTTTAGCAAGCGGCCTCAGTGTTTACCCACATGCCACTTTGTAGGACACGGCGGCTACCCTCACATACTGAATTCTAAACAATTAGTGTTCAGTCCCGCGTGGATTTATGTCTAACCATGAGAGCTCTGGTTCAGGTTCACCACCAATTTTTTTTTAGAGGTGTGGCTTGTGATACAAGTCAGCTGACTGTTGTCTAAATATTCTGGTTTCCAAGAATCCGCAAACTTTCCAGGAAACTGAATGTCTTTAGTTTTACATTAATTCTACCAGATTACTGCTTTTAACAAGGTAAACCAGTATCCACCAGTATATTTGAGATGCTTCCTGATTCATGTTTTGGTTACATGCGAGATCACAGGATCAGGACCACAGGTACTCTTCTGAAACACTTAAGCATTCACCTGAAACAGCTCAGATGTGAAAGGCTCATTGATGAAAGGACATCAAGAGAGGGTGGATGGAAGTTGCCGTAGAGCAAATACTATGACCGGTCCGGGTTTTCAGGTGAAGTCAGGCATCCCAACACATTCTTCAGTCTCCCTGCAGCAAAGTGAAGAGTAATGTGTTGAAGGCGGCACAAGTTATTGATGTTTGGAACCCTGCCATGGATACCAATAATTTAACACAATTGGATTACAGATAATTTTAGTGTGTGTCTGTTTTAGACCTGCCCTTGCTGAAAACCAAGCATCTGCTGGAGGAGAACCAGGAAATGCTGAAACGCCTTCCAGCACCCCCTGAACAGGCTTCTTCTGAGGGACCTCGTCCCGGTGGTTGCCAGCCAGGCAGCCAAAGAGGCAGAGGTGGTAGGGGTCGAGGTAAAGCTAGAGGTGAAAGAGGTCGTCCCCCACAGCAACGACACCCCACTCTTTTGGAAATGGTGAGATTATTTCTAGAATCAATTATAAACACTCATTGCTTTTATTGCAACATTTGGTTCAATTCAGATGATATTGTACAATTATTTTAATATATCTGCATGTGTCCTGCAGTTACTGGCCCCAGATATTCGCCATGAGAGAAACGTCATTCTGCAGTGCGTGCGCTATGTTGTCCGCAGCAAGTTCTTTGGCTTGGAGGCTAAACATGCTGTTCAGAAGGTTACGTCCACCAACACTGTGGAAGCAACGAAAGATGACATTTGGTCAAGATCTCAGAGTAGGTTTTGCCTTGAGAAGAGAGGAGATGAATCGAAGGGGAAAGTAACTGAGCCAGCTGGAAGCCTGCATGATCAGGGGCTTGGAAACAGTCAGGAGATGTTGACTCATGTTGGCTGTGTAGCAGAGGCTCAGGCACATGGACCAGACAATGAGGACCACTCTACTCAACTTGAACTTGGTTTGAAAGACACAGTGAACACTGGGCTTGAGCGCAGTAATGGTAGAGAGGAGAATGCGATTTCAGGAAACGGTGTCCAGTCCTTGGAAATTGGGCGTGATCAAGAACCTCCAGCGGACACATCTCTTTACGATGATATCTGGGAGGCTCCAGAAATATTGCCTTAAAGACTGATTCCAATAAAATAATGTTTTTTGTTTCATTTGCATAATGCTTGTAATTTCTTTTTGTGTTTTTTTTATTTATGTTTACTTTTTGATTTTTACAGAATGTAAAATGTATTAAAATGACTTGGTTTAAGAAAGAAGATGCTGCCAGGGAAGTCCTCATTATATGACATTAAAAACAAAAAATATATATTGTATTGAAGACCATTCATGCAAATAAGGTTAATGTTATATCTATATTGTGTAGCCCACTTGAAAACTTTGTGGCGAGTTAATATAATGTCATGAATTGTTCATTAAAGCTTTTGCCAGTTTCGGCATGCAGCATCAAGTTTGTCTTGTGCAACCAGAATCATCACAGATGATGGGCAATTTCTCTTGCCTCAACTTTTCTCTGACACTCTAGGTACAAGCTCTCTGCTTTTTAAATCCGTCTTTTAATAATGTTTGGTGCCTTAGGGGTGGGAGAGAACAGGTTTTTGGATGCGTAATGCTTTCCCCTCCCTTTTGGCTTGTATCTGCTTCATTCGATTTATGTAATGAACCCAACTGCAAACTACACCATTATTATTTCTAATACGGTCTAATAAAGCAGCTGAACAACTGCAGATATATTCTGTTTGGGTCATCTGAATTTCATTTCATGACTGCTGTTAATTGAATTTAAAGTTAATATTCTTCTGGCTGGCCAGGCAAGTATCCTCACCTGACACTAATAAAGGCAAAATGGAAAACAACTTTTCAGGACCGTGAGAAATTAGGATGGAACGTGATTGTCCGCTTAGTGCTTTAAATGTAAGAGTTAAGAAATACAGTGTGACGGGCACGGCTCTTCGTCTGTTTTCGGCACCACTCCGGGAAGGATCGCGCCCGCCCGCCCGCCACTGTTCCAGCCTCACGCATGCGCAGTTGGTCCGCCCTCGGACGTTGCCGCCCTCTTTTGACGTCACAAGGAGAGCAGCGGCCAGCTAGCAGTTTAGCGAGCACAGCTGCTAGCTGCATTCAAGTATGGCTCTGTTAGGGATCACACCAGAGAGGGATGAGACAGCAAACGCTTGACTAAAACAATGACGGACCGGTGCCCGGTTTATTGACCGCCGCTGAGACGGGAGACGCCCGCCGAAGAGGATTTTGATGCCAGTGTCGGATTATTTGTTTCGAGGTTAACAGGACATCTTTTCACCTCAAATATGCGACTCAGCGTCTGGCAGTGATGGAGGTGATGTCGTATGACACCAGTGTTTATATTGGATTCGCTGCCGGTGGAACGCCAGGACCCAGTCCTATTTCTTCCTCCAAGTCCGCGTGTTTATTAATCTGCTTAGAATGAGCGTGTTTTTCGCGCAGAGGCGCCGAATTGCGGTTTGAAGTTGAAGTGCGCACGTTCCGCGCGTGTAAATGTTACTTGTCAGCTAAGCTCGGGAAGAATTATAACATTAGCTAAACAGTTAGCTAGTTCGTTAGCATTCGCGTTCCGCGGAGCCTTGATTTCAGTGGCTCTTTTTCAGGCTCCGTGGCTCTTTTGCTTTGTGCGTTCACGTTGACTCATGTCCACGAACTATCTCAGGAGGAAATAATTAAAAGGCCGCCAGTGGTTGGAAAAGTTGGACAGCCCGCAACGTTACTGTGAAGTTTGTGGCTCCGAGGGAGAGGAATTTGCTGGGTGTCACTTTGTGGTTTGTTAGCTCAACAGGCTAACGGTGGACAGGGACCTTATTTTATTGTTCAAAATGCATCACGCGGACTCCAGCGGAGAGTCTCCCGGCGCTAGGAAGATGGCGCACCCGTCGGTCTTTATAAGCAGACGGGGCAGCAACCCGGGCAGCGCCGGCAGCAGCGTTATCCAGACGGATGACCAGCAGACGCCGCCGGCCGGCTGCTCCTCCCCCGGACCACACCACCATCCCCCGCAGAGCCTGAGTCTGCCGGCGCAGTCTCTCCAGAGCGCCCAGGTGAAGAAGAAGAGCGGATTTCAGATCACCAGCGTCACGCCGGCTCAGGTTTCCGCCAGCGCCAACAACAGCATAGCGGACGACACCGAAAGTTTCGACGACATGGACGAGTCCCACACCGAGGACCTGTCCTCGTCCGACATCCTGGACGTGTCTGTTTCCAGAGCCACTGACCACGGTGTCCCAGAGAGGAGTTCTTCTGAAGAGACCCTGAATAGTCTTCATGGCGTGGAGACACCCGGTGTGGCGTCACCCAATGAGCCGGTGCACCACCATCACCCTCACCCTCAGGCTGGCCAGCCTGGGTACATGGTGAATGGTTCTGTACATCCCCACCATCACCATGGACTTCATCAGGATCATGGCGCTCACCCGTCGGTGGCTTCTGTTCCTGTGGCAACCCAAGGCAGGGCTCCGGCCGCCGTGCCAGTTGGCACTGCTGTTAACATTGCTGCTGTCCCTTCATCCGGAGCTGGAGGTAATCAAATCCTGCGACCAATCCCGGTCAGAGCTGTGGCAATAGAGGGCGCGGTTTCAGGGGTGCCGACTCAGCCGCCGTCCTCCGTCTTGGTCCCTGGAGCTAGCATGGGTGTGAGCTCCGCACCTCTAACAGGAAGCCAGCAGTCTGTCGGCGTCGTAGCGTCTACATCACAGCCTACGCCGGCTGCCGCCAGCCAGGTTCAGGCCTCGGCAGCTGCAGCCGCAGCAGTTGCTGCTTCCACAGCCACAGCCTCACGGTTTAGGGTGGTCAAGCTGGACTCCAACTCCGAGCCGTTCCGAAAAGGACGGTGGATGTGTACCGAATTCTATGAAAAGGAGCCTCCTCCAACCGCGGCACCCACTGCTGTTGAACCCACACCCAGGGCTGTGGAGAGCACCATCCAGTCGACTGCTTCTGAGAGTGAAAGCACTAGCAGCAGCTCTGTTGGAAGCACAGTTGGTGAGTCCGTGATGCCACCCGGCCACCCGGCCTTCCCTACTCCTGCAGTCATCCCCACCCAGATTCACCCGCCAAGCATTCCTCTGATCACGCCACAGACTCTCATCCATCCCCAAGATGCTGGGGTGCTGCCACCAATCCACCCAACAGCAAGCATGACCCCTGCAGCCAAACTGCAACCAGTTGGCCATACTGGGGCACCAGGTTCTGAGATTCCAGCGGCTCGTCCGCAGGCCCAGAGACCCTATACTGCTGACCCTCAGACAGGACAAGCTCAGCCCAGCTACCCCAGTGCCGCCAATGCACAGCAGTCCACTGGCAGTGTGAGCCAAGCAGGCATGAAGGCACCAGAGTTTACACAGCACCAGCAGGGTGTCCAGACCATGTCTCAGACTCATCAGTTGCCCCAGATGCCCATGGGTGCAGTTCCCATTGGAACCCCTGTGGCAGGAACGATATCAGGGCATCCGGCTCAGACTGCCGCACAGAGACCCAGCCAGAGCCTGGCTGCAGCTGTACAGACAGGCCTGGTCCCTGGGAGCACGTCTGGGCTGCCTCTGCAGCACTCCACCCAGGTGCTGCAGGAGGCAAAGCCACAGGCAGGAACCCCAGCTGCCAGCGCAGTGTCAACCCAGAGTGCACTCATCATGCAGCATCCCTTACTGGCCCATGCTGGGGCTGCCCTGCAGGCAGCAGGACTTACGGGTCACCCCAGTGGGATGGGTCTGCCGCTGACTCCGCTTGCCCCTGCAGCAGCTCCCTATGCTGGTATGAGCTCACTGACTGCCTCAAAACTGGAGGATGCCCAGCGCCTGCTGTTTCCACACCAGACTTTGCTGACGCTGCCCAGGTTGGCTGTTGTGGAGGGACAAGGCACCCCTGAGGCGGGTTCGGGGGTTGGAGCCGAGGGACCTGCTGGTGTGGATGCTAGTGCCTTAGCTAATGTGGCTGGCACAGAGGAGGACAGGTAAGAACACTGCTCAGTATTGACTTTTGATTTACTTTTTTCGTTCTTTGTAATACACACAGATGCAATCTGCCCATGCAGGAATGCCGTACAGCCTCGTTATCGCACTCGACTGCTGCATTTCCTCAGCGGTAATGCATCAGCGATTCCACACACTGTAACATGGGGAGATAATTCAGATATTACCACTTTGATCATTTTTTCCATTCAGTGACAGTTTTTACTATTGCGCATTGACCCCTTTCTTATTTATTTAGGTATTTGTTTCCTTGGCACTGTTGTCCTACTCTGTGCTGCTGTGAAAGCATATGCTACTCTGCTGGTCCATCCACTTGCTCTAAATATAACCAGCGTTCTCCCAGGAGAACCCCTTTCTGTCTTTCCTCACAAATATTTTGATCTCTTGACAAATCACAGGAACATTAAGAGAACCATTCATATTGGTGTTCTTTTTTTGTATATTTATCGTATAGAAATAAGCATCTGAACTGTTTAAATGAAAGCCCTTGGCTGTTTTTTTGTTTTTTTTAAGTAAACCTCTAACTGAGGACTGTGTGTGTGTGTGTGTGTGTGTGTCCACCTCACCTCGTTTGCCCAGCAGCAGCAGTGACCCTGAATGTGAGTCACCTCCCTGTGTGTCACCTCTGTAGACATCTGTTGCCGATGTGCTGATGACGTTGTGATTGTTGGTCATATGAGTGATTGTGAAAGACCTGCTATGCATGCAGGTCTTCTGTGAAACATACATAGTACCAAAACGTAGAAGTTTCATTGTGTTCTGAGGAAAAAAAATGAAATTAGTTTGAATTAGATGGTTTTCAAAATGAACTGACAGTGAGAAATAATTAACCAGTGTCACCAGATACTCAACTTGTCTGAAGGCCAGTTTTATTGCAGCTTTTTCAGCTATACTAAGATAACTCCAGGGCAGTTGTCCAATAATCAATTAACCTTTTAAAGTGACTAGTGAAGACGCCATTCCATGCTGGAACTCAGTTGTTGCTGATAATGGTATAAAGATATTTATTCAATTAAAAAAATAATAATACATTTTATTTCATAAACCTTTTTTAACAGAAGTATTTAAGCTGGAATAAACTCTTATGGTTCTCTTGGCAATTGTCATGTTGGCCTTTGGCCTCCAGAAGATTCTGGTTTTCACAGTGCTTGCTCTGAAATGCCCGTTGCTGGCCAGTCTGACCAGTTGATGGTTTTGCTTTGGTATCCACCACCGCATCCAGTCAGTGTTTGTGTTTTGGTGGCCTGGCACTGTGGCTGTGCCGTGTCCTCAGGCCACCTCTGCTGCTGGTGGCGGCTGAAGCAGTTTGGGCTGCACTGGCCTGTATTGATCCGTCCGGCTGTCTCTGTCTCTGGGGACAAGGGGTCCACACAAAGGGTACAGTAATCGGTGCAGACTCAGTAGCACTCGGCTCTGGTCCCTCCCTCTGCCTCCTACTTGCTGATAGCAGCTGCTTCGTTGTTGCCGTAGAAACGCTGAATCACAGTGAGCCTGGCACCCAAACAATCCCCCCTTCCCTCTAGAACTCTTTGTAATGCCCATTATCACATCCACCGTTATCTTTGCACAAATGGCTTTCACATAGCATTTAAATGGGACGCAATGTTGCCCTCTTAAGTTCAATTCAGGGGTGAAAGGGGAAGAGACGAAGAGCAGTTTGAACATACTTTCTGCACGTTTGCAAGCCAAATGTGAATAGAGGAGGAATCCCATGAAAGACTGAGCATATACTTAAACAGTGGGAGAAGCTTAAGGACGTTTTCACCAGTCAGCAATATTCACAAATACTGTACTTGTATAAAAAATGGTCTTTTATGACCATTCAGATCTTGAAATGTTCAAACTGTGTTTTTAGAGGATTTCTCTTTCTTCATGAAGGAGTGAACCGTGTTCGTATTTATCATATTTACTACATTCTCTGCAGTTTTCGACCACACTAATATCGCTGCAATCTTTTATTTCCACTTTCTTTTGGTTTGGTTTGCTCGAAGTCTTTAAATTTGTGGATGCACTCTTGAGAACCTGGCCACCAGGTTTGAAGTACTGCAGCGGTGTGTTTACATGCCCTGTTAGCTTTTAGGGCAGGGGTGTTTTTAGGGCTCATTTTTCAACGTGACACAAATGCATGGCAAACACACGCAGATCCTCCGGACGGCATTCCAGGGTCACTGGTGGCAGCCATGTTTGGCTGTGTGCTGCTGGAGAATGAAGTGGAAAAACCCCAGTGCTGGTCACGTGGCCAGAATGGGGGGGGGTGGATTGGAGCGAGCATGCTCAGTGATGTCTGATAGGCTTTCACAGCACCCTGCTGGCTGGAGGCACATTCCGGCACAGTCACAATTATGCCGTCAGCCCCTCACTCTATTCTCACGTTCCTCTTTTCTTCTCTGCTCCTCTTTTATTTTTGGATCATCTCTATGCTCAATATCTTCCCTTTTGTGGTTCTGAGATGCCTCTTAGAATTCCTTTCTGAGAACTGTGCACCGCCATATTCTTGAAATGGCCAGAAATAACAGATAAATATACTATGACCACATGCTGGTTCGTTCCGCAACGCTAAAGGTGTTGCTGAGGTTAGTGGCCTTTAAAAAGGAATGTGGAAAACATGACCACCAGACCACCAAATGACAACTGAGTCCATGAACTTCTCAATAACTCCTTTTGTTAAAGTTATATAGCCCTCCCCTGCACTGCCGGCAGCCAGTTTGTCTTTGGAATGTTGTCCTCTCGGTGCTGATTGATGGTTTTATGTACAATTTTTGTTTTGTGAACGCACCCATTCTTGATTTAGTGTTCGCAGCTACTGAAGTTTGTTTTATTTATGAGCTGTATGATTCTCACTTGTCAAGATGAGGGTTATGCAGCTCTTTTTGTACAAAAGTTGTATTGTTCGATGCAATAAATTGTAGAAGTGAATCACCTGAGTGATTTGCAACCAAACTGCATTCATCACAGAATTTGGCTGCTACAGTTTTAATGCTTTGATCAAATAAAGAACACAAGCATTTGATGCAGCTGCTGAACAGCTGCTCGGTAAACCGGTCCAGAAATGACACCTGATATGACGAATGATGTCCTTTGGAAGGATTGTAATGCTGTTGGTTATCTTGCTGCCTTATACTTCTTTATTAAATCTCAGTGTGGGTCTTCAGGCATTAATTGGCCTGTTAAATTGGCTTTGGCAGGATGTGGTTATTGGTTTCTGACTGAAGCCATAACTCCCAAATGTCTTTTCTTTTGTCACCAGAGTGGCATGTGTATGTCATGCATTTAGTGGTGTACGTGAGGCATGATGGATCAATTTCACAGGGCAAGCAGGTGCTTGTGTTCCTTATATCTGTATGTAATATAACATTGTGTACTTGTGATATTCTGCGAATGACCCCCTTATCCCAGTTTTACTTATTTGGATACATATCTAGTGATGTCCTTTCTAAATGACCATTTATTAACAAAATACCCAGAGATCAAACTCAGTGTTGATGCTTGTATCCTTTCTAGTTTATTTGGTCAAGAGTGAAGTGCACATTAGAGAAGGCAGGCATGGCACCATTCATTTTCTTGCTGTTACCATCCTCCAGTGCTTTTAAATTGCCAGCCACGTGGCATCTCTTCCATCTTTTAATGGATTACTCCTGAATTATAGATGGCTTTTTTTGCAGCTACGTTGGTGTGCTATGTGGAACAGCCTCTTTCTGATTTTAGCTCATACAGGTGAGCAGAAGGACGTTGTAGACCTGCATAGATAAGAAATTGGGACAATGGAAATGTCTGCAGGGTAGCTTCATACACTGTTGATATCTCGCCATCTAGTGTTTAAACCAAAATGCTTGCAGCCTGCGTCCCTTGGTAAATTATATGAAAATCGAGACAAGGCATCTGTCATCAAACATCACTCAGTGAAGTGTTGAAAAATGTTGTATAGGATTTTTTTTTGTACATATGTGTATTTAATAAATATATCAGTATGCATGCCTCTGCTACTTTTGAGAGCTTTTAGGATTAGCCATTTCACTCACATGCACTTTTTTTTAAACTGTTACTAAGGTTGTGCTTGTTTGACACATTATACACATTTGGACACATTTCTTTTGAGTGCTTTTATGGGTTGTGCTGCAACCCATAAGTGTCCACCAGAGGGCAGCACAGGTTTAGGCTTCAGGAAAATCTCTGGTTCTTGCTGATGCTCTGCTGGCTGTAGGGCAGCTTATCCTTTGTCCCACTTATGCGTGGCAACTGCTGCTTTCCTTCTGTTTGCTAATGGTTGGCATATATGTTGATTTTATTTTTTTATGTTGAATGTAATACATTGTTCTGTGTGTGTGTGTTAGTTAGATGCATTTTAAAGGTCCCAGTTCTGCTCTGGCTTGCTCTTCCTCTCAGTTCCTGTTCCTGCAGAGTGTCTGGTTTTTGCACAGGCAGCAGACTTGCCAGGTGACCTTGTGTCTGAGAGCACGAGCCTGACTTGGTGCAGTGGTGAAGGGTAGTAGCCTGGCAGGGAGGACATTTAGAATGGATGCCACCAACTCTGTGCTGTGCTCTACACAACTCACATCAGTAACAGAGTTCGATGAACCGGGTTTCCACAGATCCTTAAAATGTCTTGAATTGGATTTTTGAAAATTTCTTATTTTCACATTTTTGTGTATGGAATTAGCACCTCAGAGCTAGACTGTTAAATTTTGCACCCGCCAGCAGACGTGTTCTCCTGATATTATTGAATCAGGGATAGTGAGGAGGAAAAATTACATATATTTTTTTCTTCTAAATCAAATTAAACAAGCAATCCACCAGTCACTGCGTGCTGCGCACCACGCAATCGCAATGTATGATTGTATGAAACCAAAGTGTCATTGTGATACACTGCAGCAAAGCCCATGGTGACTCAACGAAATGTCTCCTCTGCTTTTAACCACCACCCTTGGTGAGCAGTGGGCAGCCATGACAGGCACCCGGGGAGCAGTGTGGGGGGACGGTGCTTTGCTCAGTGGCACCTTGGCGGATCAGGATTTGAAACGGCAACCTTCTGATTACAGGGCCACTTCCTTAACCGCTAGGCCACCACTTCCCCAATTTTTTTGTGTGTTTACGTTAGTGCTGCGCGATGTCAGTCTATGCGATTACATGAATGCAAAAAGCTGCGATTTAAATGATTAGTACATGGATTGGATCGGCAACATATCCGATCCATTCTCTCAAAGTTTGCGAGCTGACTGAAGTCTCACTTCAGTTGGATGTGACGTGTTTGGTCACATGACTTTCGATTCTGAGACATATGGGTAGACGCCGCATGACTAGCTGCATCGTACGTCAACGTCGCCGCCATATTGGGATAGGCTCTGCTGTGGCATGAAAAATGCCTCACTCTTGTGCTGCTTGGGGCTGTACAAACCGCTATACGCTCCAAACCAGATCCCGGGGGATTACATTTCATAGGTAAGGCTGGACAATAGTTTTGAATGTTTGGCCATTTTATAAGTCTTAATGTTAGCTAGGCTAAGCTAGCGAAGCTATGCATTCCTGTGTTCAAGTCAGCCTCCAAACAACCTTTTGGCTAAACGTAGGCATTAACTATTTAGACTGTTCTTAGCTGTTTAGTTAACTTTTCTCAAACTTTAAAGGTTTCCTAAAGAAATTCACCTCAGTTTACAAATCTTAACCTTAGCTAAACTAGCAAAGCTATGCATCCCTGTGTTCAAGTCAGCCTCCAAACAACGTTTTGGTTAAACGTAAGAACTATAATACGGGATTTTATAATGGCCAAATATAATCAAAACAGTTGTTTAGCCTTACCAGGGTTTGTCGTTCGACAGTAATGTAAAAGTGTTTTGTGATTTATTTAATTTTGTAGAATATTGTATTTTGAAAGCACTGGGCATTTCAGGTTGTTATAAGTAGTTTGTATGTTTCACATTGAAATTAAACATTTCACTATTAGTAATTTGTATGCGACTTTTCATTGATATACAAGCAAGTGTCCTTTATCATATCGCAATCGCATATCGCAATATTAATCTCAATAATCGCAATATGTCTTTTTCCCCAAATCATGCAGCCCTAGTTTACATGAACACAAAATGATGCACTTTATATTATAAATACATGGACTGAAGCGATAATTTAAAATGTAATTCTCTCGTCACAACGGCAGCCCAGGTGGGAACAGATATGGAGTCAGGCTGAACTTGTAGTTGAAAATGCAACAAAAAAATCAAAATTTGTATTAGCACCTAAAACCCTAAAATTATTTATATCCAGCAGTTCCTATTTACTACTATATGTAGTACATAGTTCTTAAAATGTATATATTTTTTAAAAAATATTTATTATGCAGTATTGAAAAAATTTGCAGTGATGTAAAGATTTTGTAATTATTCAATAAAAAAAAAAATGATCACAAGAAAGTGCCACTTGTCATATTGCAATATTGATCTCAGTTTTTTTCTCTCCAAATCATGCAAATAAGAAATTGAAAATATCGTAGTTGCCACCTAGTGGCTTGCTGTTGTACAAGTAACATTACATTTACATTTGGCAGACGCCTTTATCCAGAGCGATTTACAACGTGCTTTCAAGTTACCATCGATGAAGTGATCAGTTCTGGTTTATTGACATGAGTCACATTGACACAGGCTAAAAAAATAACAAAAATGTCGAAAATTATTCTATCAAATAATAATATATTACTTATGGTAAAATACAATTAGTACTGTTTTTTTTTTTTTTTTTTTTTTTTTTTTTTTTTTTTTTTTTTTAGAAGAGCATCAGGCCATTACAGTGTCTGCAGGGAAACTGTGGCCATTCAGAAATGACTCCAATAAAGGGTCTTAATGATGAAAGTAACTTTTAAAAGGTATTTAAAAGAGAGAAATTTGGCTTCCTTTTTCTATTTTTTAAAATGAGCAGTATGCTCGTGTGTTTTACACCAATTAATTGGTTATGGAGGTATATTTGGTCTTAAGTAAGCAATATTATATAAATTATCCCGTTCATCATATGTAGAAATACCATCTGTCTTTACCATCTGTCCTGTTTCCCGTGCTCTGCATATTAAGGGTATCAGAAATCAAGAGAAACATGATAACAGTAATAAGATGATCATGGTGTTTAGGGCACAAAAAGCGCTGTGTACATTTAAAATTGATTGATAACATACTTTTCTCATCCTCTAGCATGTAAAGTGTAAATTAAATTAGCTTATTATTCATCAGCCTGCATCTACCACTGTCCAGAGTGTGACTTTTGTTGCATGAACAGGTTCTGCAATGAATTGCAGTGGTGCTCTTGGCCTCTAGAGTCTTATCTTACCCCCTTATCTACTGGGGGAGTGTGGTAATAATCTGACTGGTGTAATCCCAAATCAGGGATATGGCTTCTCTACATTTTAACGTGCAAATTTTATGTTTTTTTTTTGTTTTTTTTTTTTCACCCCCTCCATAGATCTCCATTAAACATGTACAAACAGCTGTCATGCACCAAATTTCCAGACATATACAATTCTGACTGCTTTAAATATAAAAAAATCTGCCCTCCTCATCCTACTCATGTTCCAGCCCTCAATGTCCTACAAAATACCACTGCAGGCGTGTAATCCCCCAGTGTCCTAGCCCCCTCCGAAAACCCTGCCCACTCATTCACACTTCTTATGGTCCATATGCTCTTATATAGCGTGTGGGCAGAGTTGCACTTTTTTATTGTATAATTGAGTATAAAGGTTTTTTTTTATTTGGCTGCTTTTAACTTGCTTGTTTTGCTTGTGGGAGTGTGAAGACACTGATATACGCATACAAACACTGGGGGGTTTAGGGGTGTGGATGTGAATGTGTGGGGTGTATATGTGTACACACACACAAACTGTAACCAGTGTCTGAGCCATACGGTGGCTTTTGTTATGCAACACTGTGCGCAAACAACAGTGGCCAATCGGCTCCTGCTGTCATGGCGACCAGTCCAGTTCATCATCATGTGGAGAAGCCAGAGCTAATACTCACTGAGCATTGTTAGCCCAACGTACACAGCAGCAGTCGCACAGCGCATGGTACATAGGCGACATGTCATGAGGTCATTTAAAGGTAAAGGTTTTTCAGCCTATATGTTTACAGCGCGTGTCAGTCCGATATGGAGAACACGTAAAACCTGGAGAATGTTTCATAAACGTTTCCATGCAGATTGGTGAGAGGAACTAACATAAAGCAGGAAAGGAAGGATGGCCAGTTTAAGAAGGTGCACATTTGCAAGAAAAAAAAAGCAGCAGACGGAGGTGATTATCCCCCCCACTCCCCACCCAAAGCCCCACCCATCATTGAACTGAACCACCTGCTGTTATCTTAACTGCTCAGTGACAAACAGAACACACAATAAGATCTACACCGTTTACGGCACTCAGGTAGGTGCTGTCGCCATGACAACTCGACCTCAGACATGAGTGAATCTCCATTATATGCGCTTGTTGTCCAGATCAGGGTATACCACCACCCACCACCCCCGAACACACACACACACACATTCAATCCAGCATGTGTGAAAGTGTGTTGCTATTCATCAGTCTCTCACTCTGTAGTGAACACAGACGGCAACATAAATGGCGGCTGTCAGATCCCCTCCCAGTTTACGTAACCCTGACCTCTTTTTTTCATTAAAAAAGTTTCTCTGTTCTCTGTTGCATTCTCCTTTTTTATATGGGCAGGGGGTGTCCTGGGTAGGCATCCAGTAGAGATGCAGTTTATTAGAGCAGAATGTGTTTAGGACAGTCGCTCTGCTAGTTCGTATTAAATATTTTAAGCCACAAGAGTGCAGAGCAACCGTTGTGCATCAGCCATTTTTTTAAAACTGAAAACTTGCCTTGCCTTCCTTTTTGTCTTCCGATTTTCTCCCCTCCCAACTTTGTCATCACTTTGCACGTCCCTTCGCTGTTTCTCCCGTAACGCTTTTCGCACGCAGGTTTCATGTCTCATTACTTGCGCCCAGTGCCCCCTGCCCTGACAAGGAAACTACTTCTTGCTGGGTTGCGTAATGGATGCTGTATAAGGGGTGGGGTCGGGGCAGAGGTTCTGTTGTTGTGATGAGTGCCGCCATTTTCTTGCTTTTTGCCTCACGATGCGGACAATGAAGATGGAGTCGGAATCACGATACAGCACATTAAGAACGTTATCCTTAATTAATTAGCTGTGTTTGCATCATGTCCCATCTGCAGAAATATCACAAGCTCTTATGTAATATTCAATAAAAGTTCTCATATGAGGACAGAATCTGCGCATCAACTGTCAGTTATCCCTGCTGGCTGCCTGTCTTTTTCTGCCCATGTAATCGAGCTGTTTCGGTGGCAAGAATAAAAGTCTCAAAAAGGGGACGTTTCTTTCTTTGTTGTATTTGTAGCGTTGTGTGTCTGTGTGTGTGGCTAGGTCTATCTTTATCTTAAACATCCTCTCTGGGGTGACTGCCATGGCAGGCTGCCGTCATGGCTTAGTGTGTTACATAAGGTGCAGCATCTCCAACCATGAAACCTTCCTTCATCCACAGACATCCAATTGGCTTTAACTTTATTTATTTTATTTATTTGCGTCTTCTGTGTGCATGTCTGGCTGTGGCTGGACTTCTATAGGACAGCGAGCAGAGGGAGTGGAACGGATGTAATCAGGTTCTCTGGTGTACCGTGTCTGTGGAATGCTCTGACCGGTAATTAGAGCTGCCAACGTACACGCCACCACCTGTTTAGCAGTGCATCTCTTGTTGGCATTACAAAAAAAAAAGTTTTTAAGTTTGCTGCTATGGTTTCTTCTTTTGGAGAAATTACGTCTTTGACCAGCATCAGGAACAGAGGGGGAAAAAATTACACCAGCCTAATTTTTAGGTCACCCCCTGCCTGGACCTAGCCATCCATGTATACATGTGACCCCTCTTAAAACCCCCACACCCAAATTAGTAGCCAGACAAGCCCCACCTCTCTTGTCTCTAGACCCAGTCATTAAACTGTTCATCTATAAAGTCTCACTACACCACGTCATACTACTTTGGTTATGAGTGACCGAATTTCAAATTAATTTTCCCAAAATATAAATTTAGCATTTATGTTTATGGTCACATTTGCGCATGAAAGGCTGGATTGTTTATTAAGTATTGGGAAGCTAAACCAGAAATAAATATCTGTTTTTCAATTGTGGGACAACCAAGAAATAATACTGTTTTTGCTTAACATTTATTAATGTGTGGGGCTTTGAACTGCCTACGGCATTTGCCCACTGCTTACTTTCATATTTGTATGCATATTTGTATTTGTATGCAACGTAGCGTACGTCTGCATTGTTAGTAGACCAGAATCAGAAAATGCTCATTCTGTTGGCCTGAATGCGGCTACCCAAGCATGTGAGTGCACACGTGTGGGCTGCCGTTACTGGGTGTGTGTCCTTGCCGTGTGTTGGCGTATCCTGATGAGAAGTGACAGGGCAGGCAGACCTATAGAGCACGAGCAGAAAATCTGCAAGAGGAAGAGCGGAAACGGGGAGTCGGTCCGAGAGAAAGCAGATGAAAGGGAAACAGTCGTTTATTCCTTTGCATGAATAGAGTTGGAATATAATGAGTGTGAAATTGCACCCTATCAAATGTAAATTTACAGCCAAATAACGTTAGAATGTCCACACCCTTGCTTTAATTTTTTAATTCTGAGTAGGATTTTGAGGCGGAGACAGGCAGAGAGAGGGTGTTGCCATGCAGGGTGTGTGGTTAACATCTGAGCTCCCTATTGGCCGAATGCTTTAATCTCTGCCAAATGTTTATGTAACCTAACGATGGGGTGGAGAAGGTGGGATGTTGTCACGTGATCGGCACAGACCGTGACATCAAGGCTTTGGCTTCACATCTCAACCTCTTGTTCAGCCATCGGTGTGTGACGAGCTTACAAAGAGCACAAACACGCACACAGGCTGTGACCCCAGGATGTTACTCAGATATATATTTTTTTTTTAATCCCTCCTCCTCTTTCCCCTTTTTTGTGAATGAAAAGAACCGGTGAACTGGGTTCAGACCACATTCACCACTGGACCCCCGGGTGGATTTAGAGGGGTCTTGTTTTTGGCCTCTGCGTTGTGAAGGAACTTTTTACCAAGACCCCAATGAGAGACCAGGGACTGGTAGAAGCCAAAGTCCAGGATGGGGTTGAGCTCGAGCTGCTTTTCTGGGAGCTGGAGCAGCACCTGAGGTAAAATATACTACATGGGACTGAACCGTTGCAGGGTCCTTTGGGTGAAATGTGTAGCATGTCCATCGTGCATATTTGAGTCGTTCTGGTGCCTCCGGTCAAGGAAACTATTTGCTGGTTTCTATCAAGCAGAAACGCTTTGTCCGTATGGCGTTGGTTGTATTTGGCAGTTTTGCATGATGCTGCTTTGTTTTTGTTTTGCATGGTGTTGGGGTATGGCACTGGGCGTAGGGAATGGTCACATGACTTGAAATCTGTGTGGAACACAGTGTTCTCATGTGACCCATAAGTCACATAGGAGGACTTAGCGCGGATAGAACATTTGACCTTGTAAACTTAAAATACTTTGTGAATTTAAGGTTTCAAATCAGAACCTTTTCCTAGTAGCCATAGCAAAATAACATGTTTGAGGGGCAAACGCTTGTTCTCAGTTGTGGAATGAAATAAATCACAGTTTCTTTAAGTGAGTTCTCTCAAGCAGCGAAAGAAAACTAACAAATGTTTGGATGTTTTAAGATGCTGGTCATGTTGCTGTCGTCTGGTAATGCTTACTGAACACAGTGGACATCACAAACACCATCTCTGCTACAGACACGTCTAAATGCGTCTGCTACTGACCACAAATAGCACTTTAATTCAAGCGTTTCGATGGCCGATATAGTGGACGAGAAATTCAAATGTCTCCTGAAGTTCTGGATAGTTCATGTTCCCCACATAAAATGGATTGCTGATCGTTTTATCAGACTCCTTCCAGGTTGTTTTTTTCCAGAAGGTTGCAAGATGTCCTCCTTCAGCTACTTGTCACCCTGGTGTTAATAGGGTCATGATGTAATAGAATCACTCCACTTGAATTAAGAGCAATAACAAGTATTGGTAAGCCTTTTAGAGTCAAATTTTAAATTGTGTCTAGAATCGTGTCTTTGGGGGCAGTGGTGGCCTAGCAGTTAAGGAAGCGGCCCCATTATCAGAAGGTTGCCGGTTCGAATCCCGATCTGCCGAGGTGCCACTGAGCAAAGCACCGTCCCCACACACTGCTCCCCGGGTGCCTGTCATGGCTGCCCGCTGCTCACTCAGGGTGATGGGTTAAATGCAGTGGACAAATTTCACTGTGTGCACCGTGTGCTGTGCTGCTGTGTATCACATGTGACAATCACTTCACTTAAACCACACTGCGTTTGTGTTGAAACATCAGCTTGATAAGAGAAGGCAATTTGCAAACTGAGCGCAATATGACTTATTTCACATGGAGGACTCTCCACAGGCCAAATGTGGTTTCATCCAGGCTTGCATTGGTTGAAACGAGTCCTACAAAATAACCCTGATGTTTTGTTGGATGTAACAACAGTTGAATTGGTTTTGGTTTGTTGATCATTATAACCTACAGGCAACACCGTTGACCGTAGCTTCCTACAGTTAACAGGATTGTCCTTTCACCGTAGAGCTTCCTCAGAGTTCAGGGTTTACGGTTTTGTATCCACTCTCGGATGGTAGTCCCTGTGAAGTGCCCATTTGATTGATTTAATCAGTTCTTGATTACATCAGTCCTGATGGTGTTTATTGTCTCTGTAATGGTTTTGATTGAAGCTAAACCTTTAGCCACCCTATACTCATAATCTGAAATGGGAAGATGATTAAAGAGAGCAGCTTTTTCATTTTGCCCCATTTCAAATAAATGTATTGTTGTGTGATTTTAGTGAGTCATTTCCTTCAGAAATGTGCACCAGTAATGAGAATTCACATCTTACAATAGGGGCCAATAGTTGTCATTCTGGACTCAATTCTGTGTAATATTGGTACAATATTGGCACTGGGAGTGCAAAAATCCCTTCCCTAAAATGCGATCGTATATATATTCCTCAGGCGAGACATTTGAGGGTTTTTTTTTCATCAAAGCAAACTAGGCAAAGTACTTGAATCTAACTTTGTTATTACCCGTTACCCATTATTCACCTTTTGTGTATTGTTAATTTGTAGATTATGCATGTAAAGCAATCATGCTACAGCTCTGGAGAGTACATTGTGTCCCTGTGTGATCTGAAGCGTATGTAATCCGTAAGTTTGACCCATATTGTTTTGTTGTGGTAGTATGCCCTGATGTATTATGCCCTGATGAATATATATGAATATATAAGACTCTGTGGTGCATTTTTTTTCTAGCCAGAATGTTGCCATGTTTGAGCAAATGTGTTTGGACGTTTTAAAATAATAACAATTACATTTCAGTATTGTGTTGTAGGCATAGAATTGCAGGGGCATTTAGTACCGACAGATGGCGTCTTCAGTCAGTTCCGGCCTCCTCCCTGTGCCCCTGCACCTGATAAACACGTCCATTAACGCAACAGACATTGCGATGGGAGAGTCACGTGGTCGCGGTAACTCCGCTGCTCGGTGCTCTCCGCGGCTTTGCGTGTAGTGCGTCCTGGCCTGTTTTGCGGGCTTTGGGGTGTGACTTGAACGTCGCAGGTGGGGGCGTGGCCACATATATTAATCCAATGACTGCAGTCCCGTCCAATGGCGTCTCTCGCAGCGCTGTTGTGCCTGAATACATTACGGCAGGGCACGGAATCCTGCAGCTCTCCGCCTCATCGGGGCATTCTGCGCTTGGACTGCCTTTGTGTCGGTGCCTATGGTCTCCCCTGCACCCCGGTGTTATTCTGAAACAGGGGCGCGCAGGCTGGATCACCCCCCTTTTTAAGAAAATGTGATATTTTCCCCTCTCCTGCGCTACCGAGCACTGCTTTTGTCCACCAGCGGCACGGCCGTACCCATGGGCGAAGTAGAATGAACTCCCCGGGCTGCACGGTGGCGATGGACCTTGGTGTTTGCCAGCTGCGGGACTTTTCTGTGTCGTTTCTGTCGTCCGTTCTGGGCACCGACAACGCTGCACACGTTAGACTTGACAATAGGTAAATATTTGCACGCCCCGCTGTACTGTGTGAGTGAGTGAGTGAGCGAGTGACGCCGACTGGACCGTGTGCCTGGTCTGGCTCCCCATCACCACCATCAGCCGCCAAACCCGACTCCTTCCGCTCGCCAACCCCCCTCCCCGGTTCCACTCGAGATGTGTTCTCGTGGAGCCTGCGCAGGATCGGGCGCGTCTGTTAATCCACCCGACCGACCGTGAATCGCGGAGCCGACGCGGTCCGGTTATGCGACGTCACGCCGGACGCGTTTCGTCTGGTTCGTTTGAAAATAAAGCTTCGTTTTTTTGTTGCTTTTTTTGAATGAATGAACTGACGCAGCGTCGCCGTTTTTTCGCCTTTTCAGATGATCCCTTGACTGACGATTCTTTCCTTCTCTCCACAGCTCGTCGGGTGCCAGTGTTGTGGCCATAGACAATAAAATAGAACAAGCCATGGTAAGTAAACGTCCTTCAATCGACACGTTTTACAGCGTTTCGTCTTGTTCGGTCGTCAACGCGTCGGGTGTGTTTTTGTTCTCGTTTCTCCGCTTGATGCGCGGCCGTGCGTGAGTTACGTAATGACGCCAGGCTCCAGACAAAAGAAGCCTCCCTGCTTGTGGTTCGGCGGACCGGGCCCAGTTCGCCCTCCGGCCGACTCCGACGTCCCTTCGTTTTGGCGAGATGCACGTGATTTTCTGGAAAACGCCGGCGCTACGCGCGCCTTTCGGTTTCGCTCCCAGTTCCGCTGTTCTCGAACTCTCTCACAGTAGTTCGGGTTTTCGCGCGTTTTTAAGCCCCCCCTCGCCCGGTAGCACCGGCGGCGCAGCGATAGTTCGGCTGATTTTAAGTCTAATTTATTGTGTTATCATTTTTTTATTATTTGTATTCTCGGAGCTGTCCAGAGCGGTTGCTAGGCAAAGTGCGCGCTACAGACGCCGGCATAAATAACTCCGCCCCCCGAAAGCAGGAACATTTTGTTCTTATTTGGCGCTTTTGTGGTGTGTAGCTTAGCGGGTACAGTAGCTTTGTGCTCTTGGTTACTGACTGCTCCCCCCCTCTTTGTCTCAGGACCTGGTGAAGAGCCACCTTATGTATGCGGTGCGGGAGGAGGTGGAGGTCCTCAAGGAGCAGATCAAGGAGCTGATTGAGCGAAACTCGCAGCTGGAGCAGGAAAATAACCTGCTGAAGAACCTGGCCAGCCCGGAACAGCTCGCCCAGTTTCAGGCCCAGGTGCAGACCGGCTCGCCCACCTCAGGCACGCAGCCTGGCATCATGGGCCAGGCACCGCCCCCATCCCAGACCCTCCCCCCTACCCAGGGCACGGGCCCTGCTTCCTAAATCCAGCTCTGTGTCTGTGATAGCAGGAGGTGGTTGAGGAGGAGGAGAGTGTAGCGTGGTGAAGAGAATGGAAAACACACCTCTACTGTGAAAAGACTCGTCCTACAGAATGGAAGTATGCCAGATTTGCTGAGGGATTACCGGTCATGAAATCAAGAAGCAAACAAGATGTTTGGACCCCCCCACCCCCCTTCTGTTTTCATCATTTTTTGCACGTACTTAAGCATCAGCAACATCATCACTTTCACATCAGTGCTCTATTGTCAGGACTTGTATCAGCCTCTGACAATCAGAAGTGGCAAGTTGACTGGAACTGGCCTGAACCCGGAGCCGCTGAGTGTGAAAGTGGGCAGAAGGATCTCATGGCGAACCCGGGCCTCGAGAATCAGAGCCCACACACATGCAGACTGTTTTTTTTCTTTTCCTCAGACAGTGTTGGGTTTCAAATGTGACTCTGGAAAAAATGTGCTGTTGTTGCCATGTTCTCTTAATTTTTATAGTGTTTTTTTTTAAATAATTTTCTCCTAGCTGTGTTAAAAGAACAAGCACTTTGTTGTAAAGGAAGAAAGGTAAAAAAAACAAAACGAAAAAGTAAGGACCACCATGTGTGTTTGCAACCAACTGGACTGGGGTTCTGTTCCCAGGTTGAGAAGTGTAGTTAACTCATTTTTTCAGACTCATCTTAGACACTATCTGTGTTTATCCTGGACTGGAAGGAGTCTGTATAGTTCATATTTGGATATCATCTTTCCCTGTAAACTGAGACACTTGTACCTTCATAGGCAGGGATAGACTGATTTAAATATATGGATATGGACTCTTTTCGGGTGGGACAGGGTGGGATGTTAACTTGTTGGGTAGTGAGATTTGTTGAAAAATGTCTGTATTATTATTATTATTATAATAATTATTGTACATGGTTCTACAAGTTAGTAAATAGGAGGGGTAGAGGCCAGGATGTGCTGATTGTTTTTAAGCAGGCTGAGCACAAGAAGACAATGAATCTGGAACAGCGCACAAACAGACTTTTCACTGACTTCAGAAAACACTATTTCCATTTCCACTGGCTCAGTGTTCATTAATGCAATTGGTCACTTAAGTTATGCATAGCAATCAGTGCTGCATTGGAGAATCTACTGCCTTACAGCTTTGCACCCCAGATGTACTTCAGAACTGTTAACCCCTGCCCACCCAATGCTGTACACACATCAGAAAGTGATTCTGCATCTTGTCAGACCTCCCAATATTTTGTGCATGTTTCCTCCCCAGAAAACACACATGAGAAATGTGATGTAAAACAATTGCACTAAACAGTTGCACCTCGACTTTAATAAAATGAAAAATGACTTCAAATGCACGTTTTGAGTTTTTTTTTTTTTTTTTCCCCCGGTTAGTCTAGGTACAGCACTTTTATACGGCAGTATATACAGTACGTTACGAATCTACTCTTTCTCTATTTTAGTGGAGAAATAGTTTAGAGACGCCTGGACGTCCCAGTCCTTAAAAAAAAAAAAAAAAAAAAAAAATCTCCATCTTGTGTGTTTGTCTCGAGTGCATTAGAAGGCATACCTTCTAATTGCTAAATGGAGACAACCACTGTAATAGTCCTGTTTATTTGCCCCACGCCGCACCCCACCCTCCTCTTTCCATCTCACAGTTGATCTGTCTGAGCCAAGATGGCTGGGCCAGACAACTGATGTCTCATAATAAAACCAGTCTCATCTGGAGCTTCACTTTTCAGCCTCTGCTGGGCGAAGATGTGATGTGTTAAGCTTGTCTCCGTGTCTTTTTATACCAATGTTTTTGTGAGCAAATGTCTTTCAATGCAAATATTTTACTAAGGAAGGATTGTTTGAATGCACTGAACTTCAAAGACTGCATGTTTCACTCAAACAACGGGTCTGACATCAGAGAGACAGACACATGACCGTCTGCGCTTTTGATAACCCCTCCCCCCTTATCGCTCCCTACACACTGCATTGGTAAATATTCAGAAGACACGCTGAGCATTATACACACGCCACTAAACCAGTGTTTCCCCAACCCTGGTCCTGGAGGAACATCTGAGAGGAAAGTTCTTGTTCCAACCCACATATCTTCACAATCTTCCCCACTCGTTATTAGGCCATTAAGTAACACCTGAGCCTAATTATGGCTGGGCTGGAGCGAAGACTTCGGCAGATGTTCCTCCAGGACCAGGATTGGGAAACGCTGCACTACACGATCCTCTGTAATATTCTTATTTACACATTTTATATTTCTCAGATCTTACACAGACTCAGGTTCCGGGTGTTAAAAATGTGTTGCATGCTGAACTGGAATGCCATCTTTCAAATTCTTTCAATGGGATAGACCCTTTATGCTCACATCCATCTGCAGACGGCTCCAACAGCTGCAGCCTTCCTGACAAATGTATGGATGTAGATATAGGCAGGCTTTCACTTTACAAGAGGTATAAAGATAAGGCCACTGCACTTACATCTCCAGATTCCAGGTGTGAAAGAAAATGATGATGATTTTACATGCAATAGAATTGATTAATGCAATATTTCTGTACCATAGCTGTTGCCTGATAACAAAGAACCTCCTTTTCATGCAGAAAAGTGCCCCAAAAAATGACTGACCTATATTGTGCCTCTTATTTTCTGACTCATCTCCTGCACGTATGGTATGCAGAGAGTAGCTGGCACAGCTTCTCCTGCCCTTCTGACTTCAGCTGCAGTGCAGTTCCTGCTCCATCTGTCCTCTCTCGCGAGCATGTCAGCAAAAACAGGTCCCACATGAACCCGGAGAGACTGGTGAGGAGAGGAGAGGATTACTCATCACCCACATGCCTGGCAGCATTAGAGTCGCTCTCTGCCATTTACCCATGATGCCCTTGTTTTTGGTTTTGTTTATTTATTACTCTCAGTATGGAGGCGGTCAGGAGGCATGGCAGTCACGCGCCTCGTCACCGCGGATGAGATATAAAGACTAAAACCAAACAGATGCTGAAGCTGACCACTGCCACTGACCACCCAGTATCATCTAGATCTTTTATCTTTTTGTCCATCAGAGCAGCATCTAGTCCCTCCCAGGCCCAGATCCCATCAGGAATTTCTTAAAAACAACAACACATCCTCTCTATCTGTCTTCTGTATTAACTTCCTTCATTCAAAAAAAAATGTACAAGCATGTGGACCTGGCGCTCTTCTTCTTCCTTTGGCTACTCCCATAACGAGTTGCCACAGCAGATCAACTAGTCTGGTTGTCTTTCCTGACGCAATCCTCCCCATTTATCAGGGCTTGGGACCGCCACCAAGAAATACACTGTCACATGCACCCCCAGTGTCTGGGTTAAAGTATAGACCTGACGCTAATAAATCTAGATTTTTTCTTTTCTATGAATATTTTTTTAATAAACAGGTGGAACAAAGACAGGAGATATATTTGAGCACACACACACACACAGAATTAAATGAACGTGTGCAGGAGCAGTAAAACAACTGCAGTATGTAGAGCAGAAATCCTGTGGGAGAAAAGACAGATTATCCGATTATAACTAACCATCCCACTAACCCAAAAACTACACACATGCGTGCCTTTGGCACCAGTCACATGCTGAGAGAGTCACCAGCCAGAGGCTCCACAGCACAGAAGGTACCTGCGCACCAAAAGAGCAGGACGGGGAAAGACCAAGGGCACAAAACACCAACACAGGAAGTCAGGATTACGATAATGCCATGCTTGCGTTTTCACTCCAGCCCTATTTTTAAACCAGCCATGGCTGGAAAGCTGGGCAGATTGCGTGCACCATGCATGAGGGAAATGTTGCTCATTTTATATGACCTCAAATGATACAGGAAGGGCTGTTTATACATTTTAATTTTTTTTTTACTTTTTGAGTGGTACAAAGTCTGCTACAGGGCAAAAGGGGGTTGTTAAGCTGAGCTCGCATGAAAATAGGCCAAAGTCTGTGTGTTTTTGTAATTGCTCTCTGTCTTCCACTGAGAGTTGCTGCTCCTAGCAGGAAGCTCATAATTCAGCACAGGTACACTGCACTGTAAACACAGTAAACACCACATACGTTAATTACAGGGTGAGACTGAGAGCAGCCATTTTCCCCAGCCCAGTCCAGTAGGAAGTCCAGGAAAGGTCGGTTCCACAGCCCAGAAGTCAGAACTTGTATAAACATGTACGTAAATGCGTGGTTGTGGGCCGCATGTGGAAGAAAAACTCAACGTAAATGCAAAGTGACGGCCTTGAACTCTTCATCGGAGGAAGAATGTTCTCTTTGTTCTTTTGCTCCTGAACAATAAGGCACGTTGGGGAAGTTCATGGGCCTCACACACACATTTGATGCATGTCTTCTGTACTCCAGCACAATAAAGAAATAAAAATTCCCTTTTCACAAACAAATATTATGAAAGGAGCATTTGTTGTTGTAGAAACCCGCACGGTTCCACACGGTGAACTTTAAATAAATATTCAGTGTTGAATGTTTGCTTAATATTGTATAACGTATCATAACATTGGAGCCGATCCACTTCTGGGAAGTGAGTGCTGCGAGGGAGTCTGGGTGTTCTGCGCTGTGAGGGACCTCGCACGTATCAGATTTGAAACTGGCCACGGTGCCCAGTCATGGGTTCTCCCGGTGTGTGTTCTGTAATACCTCTGCAGCCAGACCCCTGTGTACTCCTTACAGAAGGGAACAAAAACTCGGCTGGATGCTGTACATTAAGCCACGCCCTTTGACTACACCCGTTCCCAACAGAGGCTTATGTTACTTTATTACATATAAAAATTGATGTAATACAGTAACATAGGCCTCCATACACACACACATATATGCACACATATATATGTAATATATTATATAACACCTATAATAACGTTCACAATGCTACTAACAGTACTGAACAAACAACAACTAATAATAATCCATAAATCCCATAAAATATATACATACAAGGTAACAGAAAAATCAATTTAGTCCCATGTAAAGGTTGCAGTCAGGTTGTCTCCTGCTTAGTTACATGAAGCACACAGGCTCCATCTAAGCAAGAAACACTCCTCCCCCTCCATTTCTTATCTGTGTTTGCATGGTGCTTTCCTCCGATGCATTCCGTTTTCTCCACACAACCCTGTACGGATCTCTATGTCCGCGCTGGCCAGGTGCCCCCCCCCCACTCCAGGCATGTGGCAGATGCTCCATCTGTTTTGTGTGTGACATGGAACAAACCTGCTTGATGTCTGGCGATTCTCATTCAGGCCAGATTCTCTGTATCTGTCAGTGGATCCCAGTGAAGATTTAGGTCAGCCAGAAAACTGGGCCAATCTCTCATTCTTCCTTTTCCTCTCCCTTTCTCCCTCCCGCCAGAGTTAATGGTGCCCCTTCTTTTCTAATGTGTACGCATGGTGGAGGGTCTTTGGGGTTTTGTTAGGGGACAGAGTGTTCCAGCACACACACTGTACACACACAATGTCACACAAATAGCAGGTCTCACTCTATCTATCACAATCTATCACAACTTTTTACTTTTTGATTTTTTTTATCTTTTGAGAGAGTTACCCATCAAACCCATGTCTTGCAAATGCATTAATTTATTTATAATTGTTAAACAAAAATTAACAGCAAGCCAAATGTTCGTTTAAAAGTTTAAATGCCATCGGTATCCCAAGGAAGCACAGCACCCCAAAATCCCGCATCTTCTTTTAAGTTATTGTACAGTTTATACAGCGAAGCTATATAAGCTATATAAACACATTATGGGGAACAAATGGGAGGAAATGAATGTTTACTGCAGCACTGTTGGGATTGAAGAGTGCAGAGAGCCTCTGCAGGGGGTGGCGGAGAGAACAGGCTGGCCAGGCATAGCTCAGCCTACACAGTCCAGCCAGAGAAAACACTGTGGTCACATTATCATTGTGACTCACTATCCTGAACACAGAAGACACGCAAATCTTCCAGCTGGAGCAAAGTACTTCTAACAAACCCACACATCGTGACAACTGTTATGTTCTGTATGTATTTGTAGACATCAAGTGCACTGCAAAAAAAAAAAATGTACCAAGATAAATGGAACTCACACAAAGAGGACCTTAAAGATATTAATCCCGGCAGCATCCCGAGCACAAAGGTTCTCCTGCGTCACGGCCCAGCCACATGTAAAGTACCAAACAAACAAGATGCATATCAAAGGCTGACCTGAGGACGCCCTCCATCGCTCTTGGTCTTCAGAGCATTTGTCCTGCCCACCCCACAGAGCACGGAGTACAAAGCAGAACAGAAACAAGTCCAACACAATCGTATCTATAATAATATTGCCGATATGAAAGATCCTAAAAAGATGCTTTGATGTTTACATCTCTAGGTGTATGTGTGTGTGTGTGTGTGTGTGTGTGTGTGTGTGTGCATGAAATTTGCATTAATAGGTGTGATGCATTCCACATTTTGTGGCGCAAATAAATAAAGAGTTTATATTAAAAATCACTGTCAGGCCTTGTGCTGTCTAGGCTAGTTCTCTTGGTTAGACTTGCATCACATCTTTTATTGAAATGATGTAACAGGTCTCGGGCAACATAATCACCAGCAACATGACCTCAGGCTAATGTGTATAAATATGAATACACCAGCTGATGCGTGTTCATTGTAGCAGGCTGGTGCTGTGTTGACACACACCCTCACACACTGCCTGGTGAACATTACACTGTTTTTGCCAAGAGCTTACAAATGCAGAGCTTACAAATGTAGTCTGCACTGAAGGGTTTGGTCCCGGCAAGGGTGACCAGTTTTGGAACAGTGACATTTGACACTGGGCTCATGCCCGAGGTCAGTCTAAAGCAGTAGCCTTCGCCTGGAATGCCAGCGATGCAGTGCAGAGGTTTGGGTTGTGTTTCACATTAAACAGCCCATATTTATGAATGCGCACAGTGCACATGGCTGTCAGAGGAAGGACAGGAGGTCCAGCGCTCTGTGATGCATATTTAATTCGCCGGTTGGTCCACACACCAGCTGTTCATGATGCATTAATGGCAGCTATACATTTGTGAAATGCACACATTAACCAGAGCAATAAAAGTGGAATGGCCAAGCCTCAGTGTAACAGAGATACACACTGTAACCACACACACTGAAAACAACTGCACAGGTTTAAGTGATTCTTTTTATCATTGTGAAACAATTCAGCAGAGCTGACAGTGCAAACAATAAAATGTGTCCTCTGCATTTAACCCATCGTCCCTGAGTGAGCAGTGGGCAGCCATGAAAGGTGCCCAGGTAGCAGTGTGTGGGGACCTCAGAGCCACCTTGAAGGTTCGGGATTTGAAGCCACAACCCTTTGGTAACAAGTCTGCTTTCTTTCCCAGTAGCCATACACACAGCTACTGCTTGGACAATCCTCTCCATATTTATCTGCAACACAAACTCATACATGAGTGTCCTGTGTGTGAAATTTAAAACCAGTAACAACCAAGCAATAAAAATATTTTACCAGAGCAATAAACACCACAACAAAAATAACTCTTGTCAGTCCTTGTGTAGACAGGTTTAAAATGTTGATTATTTATTCCAGTTCTTATCTTAGACATGTTTATGTCAGTGAGGGCAAGAACCCTGTGTTGTGTTGTCACAGCCTGGAGTAAGTGCTATGGTTCTATGAATAATTACTACAGGGCGGGGCAGTGTTGTGATCTTGGGAGTGCCCTGCAGTTTCGGGTCTATTTTTGGGATGGTTTTCCATGAGGTAATGAGCAGGCAAAAACAAGTTCGTTCAGGCCTGCTAGAATAACAGCATTTGGTCTCTCCCGACCTTCACGGACCCATGTCTTTATGACCCTTAGTCCACACACACACACACATGCACTTCATGCCTATATATAGTCACCCCCCCACCATGCTGTGACCCCTGCACCTGATCCTGGTGAGCTCATGCAGAAACGAGAGGTGGCAGCAGCAGCGCGCTCAGCAGCATCTTTCGGGCGCGCACGCTCCCCTCTCGGTTTCTCAACCAACTCCCACCGGACACGCGGTGAGTCAGCAGTTAAATATAGACGTATACACGGCCCAGCCAGACAGAGGAAGTAGGTGGGGAGCAGGCTGGGAAAGCAGAGCAGGAAGGCTTAATGGTTGTATATACACGCTAGACTTGGAAAGCTGACTTCTGAAGCACCTTTAAAGCCGTGAAAATCCAGTGTTTACACTGGGAACACAGTGGGCTGCCCTATAAATAGCAGTTATATAAATACGCACAATAAATTAAGCGGGTAATTTAAAAAGAACCAATATTTCTACCAATTGTTGGTGAAGACCTGGCTTGACTGAATTCAATCTTAATTAAGCCCAGAATCAGAAGCCAAACAAGATGGCAGAAAAAAAGATCTATTATGCATATAAAACTATTTATGCATACATTACATTATAAAAATGTTCTAGTTTGATCCCGTGTGACTGTTTATTCATGTGGTGCAAAGACTGCAGGTGACGAATAACTGGCAGATAGCCATTAGACCATCCCTGGTGAGTTTAAAAAGGCACCCAGACACCAGTGCAGCACTGGGCAGGGCAAAGGAAAGGAAGCTGGAGCGTGAAGGTGAGACCCACCCCACCTTCAGCTTACCACAACCTTCATTTGCCAGGGCTCAAGGAGCCCAAAGCATTAGTCTACCTACTTAATTACCATTTATTTGATTTATTAAAAGGTCAAACTAGATACCCTGCATGCAAGTGGTTTCTATTACTGCTGACACTATATTTTCTAATTCTTCGTTCTTTAATTAGTTACCATGTACTTTTTTCTAGAGAAATGTGATTTTACAGGTATGTCTTAAGAGTGCTGAACTTTTGCAGAAAGATATGGTTTGATGGAGTTTTTGTATGTCACCACACCTATATTATTAGTGTGGCATTCATGTTCTTGTATAAATAGAAACAATCAACAGTAATTATCATAATGCCACATGAATGTGGCTGTCTCAGATGTTCCAGAATGATAACAATATTAAAAGGACCACACTGAAACGCTGCATTGCACTTTTTGTTTTAATGTATTTGAGAACTTTAAAACAGCACAAAAGAGTATTTCCCAGGAGTCTGAACAATTCTATAGTAGATTTTAGGCGGCAAGATGAGTTGAAAAGATGTCACGCAATGCTTCCCATATACACACTGTTCTTGTGTGCGTTTGCGTGAATGAGGCAGTTTGACATTTGGGGAAAGTACAGCAGAAGCCCTGGGCAGTTCACCAAGGCAAATATCTTTTTTGCTTGGGTGATCTGTGGAAGTCTCTCACACCCTTATTAAGATTCAGTGGAATGTCAGCACACATACACCTCAAGTCAAGTCAAAGGACTGGTAGAACGATGAAACATCTGCCACCCCGGCAGCAATTAAAAACTATATATTTTTATATTTTGCTATAATTTAGACAGAATAAGTGACACCATAAACATAGAAATACAACACAGTTACATTTTATTTGTGATTTATTGTACACAAGCCTTGACCAGAGATGCAAGGAGTAACAGTAAATAGCACAGTTCAATTGCTTTGATTTACCACCATACACATATGCAGATAAATCTGCTCCAGTGTGAGGGTAAACATATTTGTGGTGTAAATGAACTATAACAGAAATTCTGTGGACAGGACTATAGGCCATGTGACATTGCTTGACACTACTGCCACCTTGTGGCTGTCAGTGATAGCAACATAAACAACATTTAGTTCCAGATGCTTTAGTGACGATTCTACGCATACCAGCAACAATTTTAAGTTTAAATGCATATTTCTGGGTAACGATTTATTAAATCCATTGTGGTGCACCCCTACCAAACGTGTCTTCTACAGTGGTGCAAACTGAGATATCGCAAGCTGTGCCTTCAGCTCATCTCGTCTTCCCTCCATGTGCTTTATGTCACAAATGAGCTGCCTGTGGCTGCACTGGGTCTTGTTAACCTGGCAGTGCAGACGTTTTATAATTGCCTCACACCTTCTGTTCTGAATCTGAGGAAAATAATATATAAGAAGCACTTTCTGTCAGGTTCCGACATGCAGGCAGTTTAAATATTGGTCTTTGTCATTTCCGGGTGTTTCAATCACAGGATATTTTGTGTTACTGTGGTGCATAAAAATCAATATACACCTCAATGTCTTTCCTCAGCTCTGCATGGACGTCCTTCTCCTTCTGCAGGTCATTTTGTCTCTCTTTCACCAGATCTTCCTTCAGTAATATTTGCCTTTTTAAGTCTTTGATCTCATTCTGTAGACAAAGAAACAAACCCACTGCACATTACATCTTAACTGAGCAATGCAAGTAAATTCTACTCGTGATTTGCAAACATATCATCGTCCCCACCACAACACACACTTGTGACTGCCTGGCAGTTTCCCGCTCTGGATTCTGCAAATCCTCCTGCAGCTCCTTTCGTTGTTCCCTGAGCCACCGGACTATTTCGCGCTTCTCCATCAGCTCCCTGTAAACGTCAGCCTGGCTCTCCACCGCAGACACGGCCTTCTTGTGGCTCGCCATTTTCCTTCTGTATTCGTCATGTCGCGCCTGTGCACAGCAGCGTCTCTCCTCCTCCTCCTGACGGTCGAGTGTCAGCTTCGTGTTTTCTGCGGAGAGAGAACACAGCCGAGCCTCCAGGCTGCTGAGGTGGCTCCGGAGCTGCTCCATCTCACACTGCAGGCCCGTCACCTTCCTCTCAGACGTTTTTAGCTCAAGGTTGACAGCCGCACAGCTCTTCTCAGCACTTGACAGAATGCCCTGTGGGTTACCATTTACATATAGTTGCATATGTAAAGCAAATCGAGGTGCTGCTGGTATTTCTAAGAATTAGAGACACGGGCATTTAACTGTGAATTATAAACTAATGGTTCATACCCCAAATTGTAATTAAAGTACATTCTAAGAAAGTAACTATACTCGATGTGGCATCATTTATAGAGATTTTCTGTGTTAAGGGTCACACCAAGTTTGGGATGTGACAGACCGGATGTTAGCATTGCAGATGGGAATATAATTTTAGCCTTTACAGTACAGGGTAAAAGTTTGGACACACCTTCTCATTCAATGTGTTTTCTTTATTTCCATGACCATTTGCATTGGTAGAGTCTCACCGAAGGCGTCAAAACTATGAATGAACACATGTGGAGTTACGTAGTTAACAAAAAAAGGTGAAATAACTGAAAACATGTTTTATATTCTAGTTTCTTCAAAATATCCGCCTTTGCTCTGATTACTGCTTTGCACACTCTTGGCATTCTCTCGATGAGCTTCAAGAGGTCGTCACCTGAAATAGTTTTCCAACAGTCTTGAAGGAGTTCCCAGAGGTGTTTAGCACTTGTTGGTCCCTTTGCCTTCACTCTACGGTCCAGCTCACCCCAAACCATCTCGATTGGGTTCAGGTTCGGTGACTGTGGAGGTCAGGTCTCCACTTTTTGTTAAGTACATAACTCCACATGTGTTCATTCATAGTTTTGATGCCTTCAGTGAGAATCTACCAACGTAAATGGTCATGAAAATAAAGAAAACACATCGAATGAGAAGTTGTGTCCAAACGTTTGGCCTGTAATGTATACTATGATGTTCGGCAACGTTTATAAGTGAAAAGCACCGAGAGGCTTTTCATAGTAAAAAAATAAAAACCTGAAGCGCGTCGAGCGTTTGCGTCTTTTCCCTCAGCTCCGAGGCCCGAGTCTCGCCGTGCTGCGAGGCCTCCTCCAGGGCTTCAGAAAGAGAGAAATCCGCGCCGCCTGGAGACAGAAACACGCCACGGACATTTACTGTCCCTCCGCGGTCAGAAGTCTGAACAACTTTCTTATACGTCGCCACAGTCCCGTCACTTAACTCCTGGCGACCGAATAAACGCCACCATTATTAATATGAACCGGGTTAGTGACGGGCTGTGGTGACGCCTTGTTAATAATCGGATTAGGTCGTGTCGTCCCACCATCGCCGCACGCCGCCATGGAGAGACCGCGTCACGTCACGTCACGTCACGTCACGTCACGTCACGTCACGTCACGTCACGTCACGTCACGTCACGTCACGTCCACGCAGAGACAGAATCACGTCCCTTTCGGTTCGTTTCGAATTTTACTAGCTATGGTCTAAAAGTCATTTAACAGTAGGTTCCGATGCAGGAATCAAACAGAATTGTTCACTAACTAATTCGTACGGAAATGTAATGTTATGAGAGGAATATGAACTTTCATTCTGCAATATTGATATATTCATAATGTACCTCTGTTCACTAAACCAAAAAAATCGAAGGGGACATTACATGCGAAATAAATTACGAATGTATGGTGGCTGATATTAAACTGACTTGCTTGACGGACTCAGATTTACTGTTTTTCTCTGGTGCTGACCTGCAAAGTATTACAATCACATTTCCGGCCTTTATCAGACGCCCTTATCCAGAGCGACTTACAGTCAGTAGTTACAGGGACAGTCCCCCCTGGAGACACTCAGGGTTAAAGTGTCTTGCTCAGGGACACCACGGCAGTAAG
The DNA here is from genome assembly GCF_900700375.1 of Denticeps clupeoides. NCBI lineage: Eukaryota > Metazoa > Chordata > Actinopteri > Clupeiformes > Denticipitidae > Denticeps > Denticeps clupeoides. The sequence continues at coordinate 15,436,620 of NC_041711.1, forward strand.
TGGGGTTCGAACCTGTGTCTTCTGGTTTATAGGCGAGCATGTCACCCACTAGACTACCAGTACCCCAGTAGCACCAGAATTTATTGCCAGAATTTCATGCGTCCCAGCTGTGTACGAAGACCCACGAGATGTATTAGCACGGCCGTCCACACATCTCAGACTGCAGGACATTAAAGAGTCAGATCTTCATGTTTGTGTTTCCCTTTGAACTCAGCGCTGGGCTCTCTGGAAATTCTCAGTGATGTTTTCCCACGTCTGAGGGAACAGTCGGTAGCTTATTCCTCAAACGGGCTATGTGTCCCAAAGGGGGGGAATTATCATAAATCTTGCAATGTATGTTTAAAGGGCGTGCTGGTTTTATAGTGGTTCACATTATGTTCTAGTTTGCAGACGAGCGTTTAATAATAATATTTTAGAAGATTGCATTTTGGCGTGTGAAATATTTAAACCCTTTACGAATATTAATGAAAACTGTTTCTGAATGTGCCAGTTTGAGGCAGTGGTGGCCTAGCGGTTAAGGAAGCGTCCCTGTAATCAGAAGGTTGCCGGTTCGAATCCCAATCTGCCACTGAGCAAAGCACCGTCCCCCCACACTGCTCCCCGGGCACCTGTCATGGCTGCCCACTGCTCACTCAGGGTGATGGGTTAAATGCAGAGGACAAATTTCACTGTGTGCACCATGTGCTGTGCTGCTGTGTATCACATGTGACAATCACTTCACTTTCACTTCAGTTTGCGCATGATATGGTGATGGAAAATAAGAGCTTACCTGTCAACATCTCAATAATTGGTCTCAAATTTGAATTAAATATTTATGTGGTATTTTAAAATGCCATTATATATCTAAATAGATTTGAATGAAAAATGTACTTTAATTACATAAATGACTGTTACAGATTTGAATATAATTGCCCAAATCCCATTGAGAAATTTTGTTTGGGATTTTGGGCTGAATAAGAAATAAATGCTGCTGTTGTTGTGTCTGGTCTTGTGTTTTTGTGATCTGTAACAATAACAATATTTTGAAATAAATTTAAATTTATTTCAAGAACATTTACAGTTACCTTTTACAGATGCTGTTAGAAAATAACGGTACAGCAATATATTGCGATATTTTGTATATTGTATCAATGCAGGGACATCAAATATCGATATTTTGGTATAAAAATTTTGTCAACTGGGAGGTGATGCTGAGCGTTGTGAGGTCGACGTCAGCATGTAACTACAGCCTCCTCTGCTGTAGATGGCGCTGTACAGCTGGGTACTTTGAATTGTTGCTTGGATTTCGGGCAGCATAAAGTTGCAAAACAGACAGAACCGATCACAACATCTTGCATTTCTGCTCTGTTTTTACATTTTTAGTGAACTGAAGAATATCGCAATATGTACAGTATCACAATATATCGTGATATAATCATATCGTGACCCGTGTATCGTGATGCGTATCGTATCGTGAGATCCTTGCCAATACACACCCCTAACAAATACCATGTAGGAAAACTTGTTCCAAGTTCCAGTGAATGTGCCAAACATCTAATATTGCTCGGAAACAAAGGCCCACGGGGGCCTGAGTATATATATACGTTTTCATGCAGGAATGGCACAAGCCTGCGAGCGCCTACTGAGTAACTGTGCACACACAGGAAATATCGGGCGTGTTTACTTCTGGTGCTCAAAACCAGACTGGTCTATCAGAAAAAGTAACAACAGGATACATGGATTCAGAAGGGTATTTCCCCCGATGACTCGGACCCCTTACCACAGTTTCTGGATCCTTTCTTTATGTTGACCTAATTGTTTTGTTTTTTTGCAAAACACATGGCAATAATCAGCATCAGCACAATATACAGATTTTAGATGTTAATAGGTAAATATTTTTTATCAGTTTTATCAGATTTATGATACCTAGCTAATCATTTAGCTTTTTTTTAACTTTAGCTTACTTTTATTATAATTTATTGAAAAAATTATGCATTGAGTGTTTCGAATACGAGCCATGAATTAATTGCATAACTGTTAAATGAGGTAGTAGCATAGTGGGTAACATACTCGCCTATGAACCAGAAGACCCAGGTGCAAATCCCACTTACTACCATTGTGTCCCTGAGCAAGACACTTAACCCTAAGTTGCTCCAGGGGGACTGTCCCTGTAACTACTGATTGTCACTCTGGATAAGGGTGTCTGATAAATTCTCTAAATGTAAATGTTAACTTATTTTTATAATGAGAAATTGACTATTGGTGTGCTGTGTTTGATTCATCCTTCGTCTGGAATCAATAAACTAATAAAAAAAAAAAAACATAATTTGCATCTCACACCAGTTGTTTGTAAGATTGGGTAATTATAATAAAATGTAAATGTAAGTGAGACACTAGAGAGGACTTATTATGCAAACATTCTTCCGAGAGTCTCATCAGGAGTTAATCAGCAAAATTTCCTTCCCTGCCCACAAAGTCCTCTTAAACCATTTATCACGATTAGTCATGTTTTATTGTGTGCAGATTTGCTGACACTGGCTCAATTAAGGTACATAAAACAGCCTGCTTCTTTGCATCCATCAAAAAATGCAACAAAACACCCTCCTTAACTTTCCACAACCAGTCAGTGTCTGTTCAACTGTTGATAAAAGCAAATTTCAAAGTTGCACACAACACACACTAAATCAATGAAATACAAATATAAAAAAAAGCACACACAAACACAGCACATACTACAAGAAAATCAGCATCAATAGTGTATAATGTATGAATTATGGACACAAAGGAGCATTATATATTTACTTCTGAAATGGCAAGCAGGCAGTTCCTTTATCTGTCCTTAACTCACTTTTTTCAGTAAAGCATAAAAATAGTTTGAGAATGTGCTATGATTTTGACCAATCTTCCATTACAAAACGTGACCAAAGATTACAGACACATGCTCTCTGTCTCCTACCACACAGCCACACTCAGCACACACAGCACCAAATATAAGCAAAAAAGATACTGAAGGTATTAGCTACTTATTCTGAAAGCCCCAAAGTAACTCCCCTCACTCTCCGGGTCGAGCAGCCAGGAGTTGGACACGCTGACGTACACCCCATCCCCAGTCCTCAGCGCAAAAGCACCACCCTGTTGCTGACAGCACATGTGGTAGGCTCCCGTCGTCCAGCGGTGCGTGCTGCCACTCTTCATCATCATGATGGGCCTGAGCGGCGCGCGGTGGTTGGGGCGCTCCAGGAACACGTACTGAATCAGCTGCACCCCCATATCGGGAAGAGCAGCTGGGCCTGAGTTGCTTGTTTCATGGCCAGCGCCAGGCTCGGGGTGTTGATTAGACGCCAGGTCCAGCTCATAGTAACGGAAACACGTTTTGGCATAGACAAAGTATAGGCCCGATTTCCGAACCAGGATCCGTCCATCGTGGTAGCCAAGTTTGGAGAGACGACCTTGATCGGCATTCCAGTGGACAATAGTGACCCGAACATCTCCTACAGACACACAAAGGTGTTAATAAAACCGAACTAGGGAAAAAGCCTCCATGGCCAGAATATCTGTGCAATTTACCAGCTGATGCACACCATACTTACTCTCTGTTTGCCCACTCAGTGGTTTAATGGGCAGGTGGGCCACTGGAACTGCCCCTCTCTTCTGCTTAGGGCACCTGGTCTGTTCTGGCTTGGGTGATAAGACAGGACCAGTGTGGGTTCGCTGCAACGGTCAGACAGGACGTTTAATTCATTTTCATCCATTCTAAAATGATTAAAATGACTAAAATGCCTATGACGTGAGTCACAGTGCACAAAAATTGTGATTAATAGTAAATACACTGGCTTTTAACAACTCACTTCATCTGTTTTGTGATGCAACATGGACACATCAGCCTGAAAAAAAACACATATGTATGAATATTCTCTAATAGCGACCAAAAGAAACCTCTATGGCTGAAGTTTGGCAGACATATAACCTGGTTCGTGTGTGGTTGAAATAACAATTTTCATTTTATAGCGCCTACCTGCAGGAACCCGGTCAGGTGCAAGACGAGCACCGCACTGCACACGAGCTGGAGCCCCACGACGACGACAAGGACGAGGACGAGGGTCCTAAACTGCGGCTCTCTGTCCATGCCGACGGGGTTCGGCTCCGAGCCTCCCACCAGCTCATCGGTTCTTCCTCTCGAGGGTCCCTCGGCTCGCGGAGAAAAGTTCAGACTTCCACGCCGCCCACGGACGGCTTTCATCCAGACCCAGTCACGTCACGTCGCGTCGCGTCTCATTGGCTATTTTAGCTGCCGCGTGTATTCTGAACTTTCAGGACTTTCTTTACCTTCTGTAAAGTTGTGTTCAATCATTTTTGGAGCATTTGGTGACAAATTAAAAGTTGCTTTCATTTGCCGGTTGGAAAATAAAAATTTAAAGCCATCAATTCCAGAAGGATTTTTTCCCGCCACACGTTTATTTTTCTCCATGAGTTCATTTTTGACGTGAGAACAACGCACATGATAAAGTGCTGATTCGGCATATGACCGCTAGAGGCGCCACCAGGCCACCGTGACCCATCAAGTATGACAACTGGTCTGGTTTATCGTGTATTACAGGTACTGTGACAAAACACACAGGTGCTGATCTTTTTTTTAATTCCCCACAAATTGTTAGTCATACGACTTGACGTTTTTCTTCATGGAGATGGTGACAGAGTGCCAACTGAGCGAGTCAGTCACTTAGAAGAGAGAACTACATGTCCCACAATTCCACACACACCAAATCCGACACGCGCAACTTCCGGTGTCGGCGTTACCTCGCTAACGTTCATATCCACTGTCAGCAGAGTGGCCGGATTCCACGTGAATAATTCTGTATTTTACTCCGTCTTTAGCGGCGAATGTGGTGACCGCGTAGATGTCTTTATTTAAACAGTCCCGTCTGCTCGCTTTATGTCGGAGCAGCGGACGACTCAGTCCGACGCCGAGTGGAGTTGTGGGTAAATGTCATCGGCTCTCAGCACGTTTCCGCCATAAGTCCTCGTCGGATTTAATAGCGAACGATGCGGTACAACGACACATTAGAAACCTCAGAGTCGAGTACAGCGATGTCACGACACAACTGCACAAAGGAGACGTGAGTGAGTCAGACAGGCGCGCCTTGATCCGGCGGCAGGTGGCGCTGTCGCCTGTCGCAAATGCGCTGAAGCGCGCAGAAGACGCTGCGGGGGACCTGCTGGAGGTGGAGTCCCTTCTACAAAGTATGATAAAGAAATTTTGCGTTTGGAGAAATAATCACTCATGGTTCTCAGACGGTGGCATGCCGGACTCTCTCTACTGATATCAAATGGACATAATCATTTAAAAATATGAGCAGTATCGGAATCCTTATCCATGAGATATCTGAAATAGAATTTCACTGTAGGATTTGTCTTTCTACGAGTAGTACAGGTCATTTTTGGTTGGCTGTATTTTCCATTCCGAAATCCGCCACTCTTAATGCAGTCCAGTCATTATTGACACTTGATCTGTGTTTGATGACAATCAGTATTAATTAATATTCACATTATGAGTAAAAGTTGCTGCGATTTTCTGAGATGTGAAAGGTTTTGGGAATCTTGTTTATGTTGTTCTGATTTCAAAACAGGTCGAACACAGGACACACAGATGCTCGATCTGCTGAGAGAAGAAAAGTGTCAGATCACTAAAAGAATTGAGGCATTAAATAAAAATGTAAGGCCTTTTCTGTCTGTTTAGTTTCTTGCCTTAATGGGCATTAACACTTAGCTAAATCCTTTTCCCGAATCTTCAGCTGATCCAAACTCTGGTGCCAGTCGAAGAACATGACAGCAGCAATGTTATTCTGGAGGTGGCAGCTGGGCGGACGACAGGAGGTGTGTGGCGCTTCCTCGGCAATAGTTTTTACTCTGTTGTCCAAAGCAGGTCATTGATGTTCTTGTTTTTAGGAGACATTTGCCAGCAGTTCTCAAGAGAGATGTTCAGCATGTACCAGGGCTTTGCCAGTTACAAAGAATGGGACTTTGAAGTCTTCAATTACACTCCAGCAGATTATGGTATATCTGTCGTATATTCGTATAGTTCGTATATTTGCACATACATAGACAGTCAAACAGCACAAAAATTGCTGAATATCTGAAATTGGATGTTCAACTATTGAGAAATTGAAGGCATATTAAAGTTGGTGGTAAATGACATGTAGATGGTCTTGTGTCCTGATACTAGGGGGTCTACACCATGCAGCAGTGAGGATTTCTGGAGAAAATGTCTACAGATGGCTGAAATTTGAGGGAGGGACACACAGGGTGCAGAGGATCCCTGAGATGGGGCTATCGTCACGCATGCAGCGGATCCACACAGGGACCATGACCGTCATAGTGTTGCCCCAGTGCGATGAGGTCAGTGTTTCTGTAAATTTCACCAGCCGTATCAGAACCTCATTTCATAACAGATGCCTTTGCAAGTCCAGTCTGCACCGCAGTGTGATCCTGGTCACTGTAGAAATGTGTTGTCTTAATGGGCCAGAGCTGTTTTGGTAGCAATGTATGTTTGATAGGAACATAATTAGTGTCTGGAGAAGCACACTAGAACCTGCTTCTGTAAATACTCCTCTGTTTATTGCATTTCTGTACACTCACTGGCGGTAACTGATCATATCAGAAAATGCTTTAATGCTCCCTCCTAGGTGGAAATCAGCATTGACCCCAAAGATTTGAGAATCGACACTTTCAGATCAAGAGGGGCTGGTGGTCAGAGTGTGAATACCACAGACAGTGCAGTAAGAATAGTCCATCTACCCACAGGTACCTTGTTTGTTTTCAGTTCCTTTCAAACAAACTTTTGTAAATGAACAGAAAGGATAATAGAACGTTTGAATCTGGTTAATATGTAGCCTGGTTGTATCTCACTCATAGAAGACAGCTTCCAGAAAATCTCAAAGAGACCATAGAAAGTAAAAGTATGTGAACACTTTGGAATTTCATGGTTTTTTTTATGTAAACAGAGTACGAATGCATAAAACAAATAATACGAATGTTATACATCACCTGAAATATGAACAGTATTTACTCAGCTAGGCATCATTGTTATTCCAACTACATGCAGTATTCATATCAGCACACTATACAGAGTAGTATGAGATCACATCCCTGGATTTTATATTTTATATAAGTTCACAGTAAAAGTTACTACAGCGCACAACACGACCCTTGTCCTGCAACTTCCTCAGTATTCAGCAAGGGCAGATGACAGATTGTGCTTCTCTCCAGGCACAGTGGCTGAGTGTCAGGAGTCTCGGTCTCAGCTCCAGAACCGAGAGGCCGCCATGCGGCTGCTCAGGGCCCGTCTGTATCAGAGCACCGTGGGTAAACAGACGGAGCAAAGGCACACTGCACGCAGACAGCAGGTAGATTAAATAATGCTAATCCACTAATACGCACAAGTACTGAACTGTAATCACAAAGATGATATCGTAGCAGTTATTGTGAATATCAAATTTCATTTTTATTAGTGTGCAAAATGCAAATTTCTATCTCTTGGCAGGTTGGAACTCGAGCCCAGTCTGAGAGAATTCGCTCGTATAACTTCAGTCAGGACCGTGTGACCGATCACAGGATTGGCTATGTCACTCGAGACATAAAGGTAAATTAAACAGAGTAGAACTCGTGTCACACCAACATACATTCCACAAAATAAACCCACTCAAGTGCTAACAGGATCTGGCTTGTGCCCCAACTGTGTTGTGCTGTGAATCAGGAATTTATGAGGGGAGGGGAGCAGCTGGATGAGCTTATCTCGGACCTTCTAGATCACAGTGAGTGTGAGGCTCTGCTGGAGCTGGTGGAGAATGCAGACTGTGCCAGAAGAAGACAAAGCCATTCAGTGGAACCATCCCCAAAAACCAGACTGGACTCACAGCACTGAGGATTCACAAGAAGCAAATGCAGGACTAAATAAAAGCATGCGTAAGCTGCTATAATGGGCGTGGCTCAGTATATCTGTTGGAAAACACACTCAGTGAGGGTCTATCTGGAATACACACTCATTAATGGGCAGCAACGACACTATTGCCTACTTACAGCAGAACTGTGCAACATAGACGCTGAAGTCTTAATTTGCAGGCTACTGTGATCCCAATAAAACTTGTTAATATCTAACACAGCAATCTTACCTGGAGAGTGAGAAATATTAATATTCATGGTACCCATGAAGAAATAAGGCTGTTTTATTTGACAACATTGAGGAAATTAATAAATGATATAATTGGCCTTTTGGTCTTGTCATTTTCACAACAGGCATAGAAAATATATACATAAACACAAAGACACTTTCCTATATACATCCAGAAATACTGAAAATAATTCATTACAAAAAAAACACATCAAAACCAAACGATTTACAACTCTTAGTTCTTATTACGTTTGAAAAATATTTTAAAACAAGCTTGCATACATTGATGAGACTGACAAACAATTTCATTCAATTGGTTGAAAAGATCCTGCACAGATTACACACTCCTGTGTTTCCAAAAGACATGCATTGTTCCTGAGCTGTTGTCCATAGATAAAAACAAGACTTCTAGTCATCCTTCCCTCTCTGACGCAGGCTTCGGGATTTCCCGTTCTCTGTCTTCCTTCTCCTAAATGTAGATTCTGGGCCTGCATCGTCTCCCAAGGAGGTGATAGTGCGCTCCTTAAACTTGGGTTTGGGCTCAGGCGGGAGGTCTGCAGTGGAAACGGTAGAAGTGGTACATGCCTCAAATTGTGGCAGCTGCAGATCCACCTTGGCACTGAAAAACAAAGTGTTGAGAGCTTAAAAACTTCATCTTAATGAAAGCAAAAATGAGTATTCATTTTAGAGTTGAATATTATCAGCAATTTAGTCAGATTTAGGGCCACTGGCAGACTACATTACACCACAAAATAAAAATCTTGACTCTACACTTGATTCAAACTAAAATCGAAAAGCAAATACATTTTGTGAAACATAACATCTTTAAAGTAAAAGTGAAGTGATTGTCACATGTGATACACAACAGCACAGCACACGGTGCACACAGTGAAATTTGTCCTCTGCATTTAACCAATCACCCTGAGTGAACAGTGGGCAGCCATGACAGGCGCCTGGGGAGCAGTGTGTGGGGACAGTGCTTTGCTCAGTGGCACCTCAGTGGCACCTTGGCGGATCGAGATTCGAACCGGCAACCTTCTGATTACGGGGCCGCTTCCTTAACAGCTAGGCTACCACTGCCCCATCAACCAAACTGTGCTGTCCCACCTGTAGCTGCTGCAGAATGCAGCCACACCACTTACAGTTTGGCATCCTTAGACTGGATTTCTAAATTATAATTCATAATTTCTAAATTATTAATTATATACCTAAATTTTATCTGATTGCTCAAAACACTGACTGAACACTGATATACTGCTTATTGTATAAGTGTATAGGGCAGGAATTACTCACTATGGATCGACTTCCGGCTTGATCTTTTCCCAGCTTCCATATGGATTTGCCTTCCTGGGTTTTTTTACAGGAACCACCACCTCTTCCTTTGCAGGAGCAACAAGCTTTTCTGGGGGCTTTTCGATGCCTCCCTCCTTCCCAGCATCACCGCGACTATCACTGTCACTCTCAGTCCCTTCTTTCTTCTCCTCTTCTTCTGATGGTTCAACATTTTCCTCTTTTCTTTCCTAAGCACAAGTTGATTATTCATGATAAACAGCCCTTTATGCTCTTTGTGCCAATTTGTATGCAGCATGTTTAGACAATCACAGGAGTAAAATTACTGACTTACTCTGAAACTGATTTTTGCAACTTTTGATGTTTTTGGCTCCTCATTTGCTGCTGCTGCTGCTTCTGCAGGGGCTTTGTCTCCATTTGAACTTTCTTCTCCTGTGGAGAGTGGCTCTGTCCCTGGAGGAGATGGGTCCTCTTGCCCTTCAGGCCTTTCCCAGCTGGATTCTGGTTGAAATGGAGAGGAGAGTGTTGTGGGGAGCTTAAATATATATATATAATTCTATTATATGCTCAATAGTCTGTTAAGGCATTTATTTATGTGTGAATATGGATTGCTTATTTAATGCCACTATGGGTGCACTGACCTCCAGTCTCAGTGTTGTAGTAGTAGGTGTACCCCTCAGTGCTCACTGCCTCCCTCCACGAACTGCCTAAAGTAGCCTGTTCAACAGAAGAAAAAAAAAAAAGTTTTACACTTCACAGATGAACCGGAAGCCTGCTCTCCACAGACAGACGAGTGTGAATACCTCACTCTTCTCTCCAACTTGTACCAAAGATGTATTTTGACCCTGGAACCATTCAGGTTTTTCCCACTGAGATTCTGAAAAGGCATAGATACTAAGCTTTAACTTGCTAAATGTATAAACACATACATGTTAGAGTTAATCTAAAGGCTAAAGAATAAACGAATTTATGAAATTAGGAGTCTAACCTCCAGTTAGTGTGTTATAGTAGTAAATATGTCCGTTATCCGTTGTTCCCATAATCCAAGAATCTGATCCATTGCTGCTGCTGCGGCTGCTGCCTTCTGGAACCTCCACCTTTCTTTTTTGTGCTTGAGACTTTCGAGACTTTTGAGATTTTGGAGTCATTTGAGACTTTGGAGTCGTTTCAGATTTTGGAGTCGTCTGAGTACTTTGAGGTGTTTGAGTCATTTGAGGCATTGCTACACAAAGGTATACACAAGAAAACACAATGTCATTTCAGTTCTCCCCTCAGTGAGAGAAACAATTAACAAATAACTGAGAATCTCAAAGTTTGGTACAAACACATATGCAATCATTTGCAATGGGAGCACATCAGTGCAAATGAAGAGGATAAATTTACCTGACTTTCCCTCTAGCCTCTTTATGTCCTCTTGGTAAGCTTTGAGTGCAGCTTCCTCCATTGCTGCAAACTCCTTTGACATTTTTTCCTCCTTCTTGGCTTTGGCAATACTCTTCTTTTTAATCTGCAGGGCAGGGACAGGGGGAGGTGGTCATATGCAACATTGGGGGCACTGCCATCTGCCCTTATCTACCCGCACTCGGTGCATTTGGCATGCCAGTGTACCCCCGCCCTCAGTTTTTTAACACAGCGTATTTGTAACATGCTACCCTCTGCTGGTGATCATATGCATGTAGTGAAACAGCAACACTTAACTCCAGCAGAGTGCTCTTTAATTGTAGCTATTTCTATTTTCCCTTTGGAATAACACCACTATAGCCTTTTCATCGACAGGCAGCACCGTCCTATCACTTATAAGCTAATTCATTAAAAAGAGATAATTGCAGCGTTTTGCTCGGTGTAGCCTACCTCCTCAATTTTCTTTGCCACATTTTCCTTGTGGTTCTTTCCCCTCTCATGAAACTCGATGCTCTGTAAAAGGATAACGATCAGGGAGTGAGGATTCATGTTAACCAACACTGACAGTGTCCGTGACATTAAATCCAGACCGAACTCACGGGTTTGTTATCCGCTATCCAGCATTTGCAGTACTGGCAGAACTTCTTCGGCTGAGACTTCCAGTAGTCAGCCCTAAGTCACACAAGTTGCACAACGTTAGACAACGCAAGACTGAAAAAAATAAAACGTCCAGAACAGGGAATATGCTTGATGGCAGCAGGATGGCATCTGTTAAAATACACGCTAATTCACTTTAGCCTCCTAGTTGAGAAACATGGCACCACAACATGTACTGAATCAACACAGATCCGTGAAACCGCTGGAAAAGAGAAACCCTGTAGAGATAAAACCCCTCAAAAACTCTCTACTTACATGTTACTCGTAAATATTACTATTATGAACAAAACTACTGGCGGTAAAATTGCTATAAATGACAACAGTGTCGCGGGCCCTTGAATATGACGTCACGTATCTACGGCGTGTGTGGAGGGATAAATGTCGCAGCAGAAACTGGTGCCCTTCAAATATTGACAACCCATAGAGACAGAGTTGCACATCTGGTCCTCAGTTATATAGATCTTGTTTTTGCTACAGAAATATGTGAAATAGAAATAATAAGGTTTATATTTACTTAAAATACTAAGACCCTGCTCCCATATGGTCTAGTGGATAGAATTCCTGGTTTTGTGAAATATGATAAGTGTAAATGTACATTTAATCTAGCAGATTCTTAATTTTAATGAAATATTTTTCGAACAAGTAATTGGCCAATGATGTTCTCAAGGTCTGGCCAATGATCTTAATGAATCTTCTTATTAAACTAAACAGATTTTCTGGTTACGAAATGGCATAAATTATCTTGAGCTACATACACGTTTTTTTTTACATTTACATTTACGGCATTTGGCAGACGCCCTTATCCAGAGCGTGCTTAAATTACCATCGATGAAGAGATCAATTCCGGTTCACTAGGACCTCAAATATGAAAACATGGGGCCGCTTCCATAACTGCTCTGCCACCACTGCCCCTGCCCCTACCTTGAACTGTAAGCAAGAATTCTGTCCCTGACAGACTTGTTACTTCTTCTTTAATTAGCTCTTCTAACCTTCACTTGTTATCTGTATTAACGGCACCTGTTTGAACAGGTTATCTGTCTAAAAGATACCAGTCCACACCTTCAAACAGTTAGACTCCGACGTCCATCATGGTCAAGACCAGAGAGCTGTCTAAGGTCACCAGGGACAAGACTGTACACCTGCAGATTGGGACAAGCCAATCTACAATATGCAAGCAGTTCGGTGAGAAGAGATCAACTCTTGTATCATTTATTAGAAAATGAAATCACTGAAAATGCTGTGTGACTCTCAGCGGAGGCGGACATGTTGCTCTCGCTCTCGTTCTCGCTCTTGCTCACTTATCTTCCCTGCTTGCTTCTCATGTCTTGTCTACTGTCTTTGAGAGACTCTCTCAGCCTTGCTCTGCGAACAACGAAAACCATGGATTTGATACTGACACGATCATCCCAAGGAGTAATCCAGGAGCGTGATCCTGCGTGTCCTGCCGGAATGTTTGCTGCTGGGTATGTGATGGACGAATGGGATAAGTGGAGGATCGTGTGCCTGTCTGACTTTCCATGGAGGACATTGAAGACATCTACATGTTCGGAACATGTTGCCCTGCTGTATCGGAAATCGAAGGAAATGGTGACATCCATCAAAAACCCCACCAGGCTGGCTGGATTGATTGATGGAATGGGCAGAGCCATGGGCCCACAGGCCCCAAGACTATTTATAAATTGGATACTATCACTGTGACTATTCTGTGACTATCGATCGCAAAATCGAACAACATCTTTGAGAGGCTGGCAGCTTTGCACAGAAAATTGGACGACGCAGAACAGAGACTATAGAACAGTTCCAGCTCTTCGACTGAAAAAAACTTTTTCCTCTATTATATACACATATAGTGGTGGCAGTGGTGGCCTAGTGGTTAAGGAAGCGGCTCCGTAATCAGAAGGTTGCCGGTTTGAATCCCGATCTGTCAAGATGCCACTGAGGTGCCACTGAGCAAAGCACCGTCCCCATGGGTTAAATACAGAGGACAAATTTCACTGTTTGCACCGTGTGCTGTGCTGTGTATCACATGTGACAATCACTTCACTTCAAAATAAATAAATCTCTATTCGACTCCCCTTATCAGCACCTGCTTCAGAATCAACATCTCCTGCCAGGGCCAGGGCCAGGGCCACAAACACACACACACATGCACTGATATGCACTCACCCCATGCCTCCGCCCCCTTTGTACCCCCGCAGCGTGAACTGGTGAGTCTGTGTGTGTGCCATTTTGGCAGCGCATCAGACTGATGCTCGTTTACATCCATGTCCATTTTCCCTTCCCCTGTTGCAATTGTGTTTTTATGTTGTGTGGAGTCTATGTGCTTATGCTTCAGTGGTGTTTTTTTTTTTTTATCCTCCTATCCTAAAGTCAACCCCCCCAATGTACTGTGCTGTGTTTAGGTATGGTCTGGTGGATGGCCAGGTTTCAGTAGTACTTGTATTTTTGACATGGTTTATTGCAACAGCAATAAAATTGCTATCTATATATGTACCATTCAACCTCAGAGCCCTTATTATATCTCACATTTCAACCCTAAAAACTGCTTGCCTGCTCCCTACATTGTTGAATGTTCAAGGAAGACACTAGTCTAGAACAGCACAGTTGCTAAGTATTTTCAAACAGCATCTTAAGACCTTCCTCTATGAATACTAATTTGGCCCTTTCTTCTCTGTAGAACTGGGTCAGGCTGTGACAGGCATGTGTGATACTAGTTGGCAATATTGACACTACAATTTTAATGCAATGTAAGTGAAAAATTTATAAAGTTATTCAGAATTTAAACATAAATTTAAACTTAACCAGACAAAATATATGGTCAGAGCTACATGTGCTGTATGTCTGATTTCTATGCAACATGAAAGTAATAACATGCATTTCAGTAAAATTTTATATTTCTTGTGTAGTAAGTGACAAACGTTTCATGTGCCCTTTTGTGTATACCTCACAAATGATTCCAGAACAAGTGAATATGTTAACAACAACTTTAATTCAAATGTAAAATACACAAACATATTCAATTGACACTCGTTCCATAGTAAATCATGTGGCAGTTGTTAAATGTTAAATGAAAATGTGAATGTTTGAGATTAATACGTTTCTTTAGAAATTCAGTCAGTGCTACAGAACTTCAGAATCACAGTTCTTCAATAAACAATATTCAGAAACAAATTATTTAACAATTCATGTTTAATAGCAAACACATCAAAATAGCAGATACATTTAGACACAGAAAGGGTGTGAAAATAAGATAATTTTATCTCAAAGCTTCATTTGTGTTGTGTTTTAATTCTATTGTTTTATAGTGCACAATAAAGTGTTTGTATAATTGAAATTTGGTTAATTGGTTTTAATAAATCTACACATTATAAAAAGTCTGTAACATCAGAACATGCACTGGGACCATTCTTAGCCTTCAACTTCAACTGTCAATTAAATTTTTTGGCTAGATTCAATCTCAGAATATGCAAAAACTGTTGCCCATTGATATGGACATGAATTAGCAGCATTTTGGTGTTGAATATACACCATTACAGATTAAAACACAGTTACAGGCAGTGAATGTCAAGTCAAAGACGCTGGATATGGTGATTTAACAGCTAAAATGCACATTGTGACCTTATAATATTACCAAAATAATTGACATTTTTGAGCAAATTGAGGTATTGGCATGAATGTATTAAGACAGAAATATGTCTAAACATGCCTGATGTCTTTTTCTCATCTTTACAAGCTAAATGTTTTGTTCCCTTCTTTCTTTTATTGTTATGTCTCATGTTGATTTTTTGCATATTAAAAAATCATCTCAGTCTGAAAATGTTCATACAGGAAGCACAGTGGGAATCACTTTGGGGTTCACTTCACAGCTTCTGATTTTTCCCCACTCATATTTATTTATTTTCCAAGAACACTTAGTGGTGTAGTGTGCTGCCCCAACCAGCAGGGCCACACAGTCAGCTCTTCACTGGCACCAGGGTCGCACTGCTGCGTGTCACCTGTCACCAGCGTCAGTAGCACCCATCTTTCCAGGCTCCGTCACGCAGGGCACTAAGGGTGGTCAAATTCTTTGGAGGAGTCAGCAAACTGAATGTGAGTAAAAAAAAGAGAAAAACATTAGCACCATGCACAATAAGGTTTTTTTTTGGTTTATTATAACAAAATTATTTTTGCTGTCATGATGTGTGGAACACAAAGAAACAAAACAACTGCAAACTGATCTAATGAAAATCCAAATAATCAATCCTGTGACACCATGTACTCTTACCTCCGAACCGGCTGGGCAATTTTACTCCGCAAGGTGGAACTGGTCCCAAGGAACGAGGCAGGGCGGGGTAGGCCACTGCGACCTGCCGCCTGAATGCCGCTAGGTTTGCTGGGCAGAGGAATTCCACTGCTGGTCAGTGACTGTAAACTGGTGGAGGTCACAATGGTAGCAGAACCTTTGACCGTGGGGCTGACGTAGGCGGTGGCCTTCAGCGTCGGCCGTGAAGACACCAGGAAGTTGCCTACGCTCTGCACCCGGTTCTGGAGCTGACCAGGTGAAGGGACTAAACAGGGTACAGAGAGCAGTAAATGGACAAAGATAAACTACTTTTCTCTGCAGTGTTTTTCCTCTTCAGACGAGCTGTGTGAAAAGACTCACTGGCTGACTGCAGTCTGGATAAGCCGCTGGATGAGTCAAAACTTTGGCTGTTACGAATGGAGGCAGTGGAACCCACATGACCAACTGGAGAGGGTACACTAGGCATGCTGGGGGCCCGAACCAAGTTGGGCATGCTCCTCCGTAACTTGTCTAAAGGAGGAAAGAGCTTTAAATAGAAAAACAGATATATGCAGTGCATCCAGACAAACACTCATGCACACAGTAAAATACATGCATGTCTGTGACACACACACTGACACAAACATACACATAAATCAGTTAGATAAAGCACATGAAAGCACTCCATCCAAATAAGTGCCCAAAACAAAATGAACCCTAAGAAGTATTACAGATTTATTTTCCACCCAGAACGTCCTGCTTAGAGTTATTCACAAGGGATTACTGTTTTCTCTTCATCTACTTCTCCATGCAATACATCCATCCTGAACCCTTGAAGGATTCAGCAGATTAAGACATCTCTGGCGGTGATTCAGACTTCTAAACTGGAACAGGCAAGCTGAGGCGAGGCTTAAAACAGGCTGGCAGGTCAGTGAGTGAAAGTGCAGTGTTTAGAGGTGTTTGTGGTTGACAAAAGGACATCTTATTACCATATACAGTAAATTACAGCTAATGTTATATAAAAACATGTTTTATTTGCCATAGCATGTAATGTCTCAGAATTTAGTAGTTTTACTTTTTAAATGTTTAAACGTTAATGAATGGTTTTGCTTGGACAAAATGTTACAACCAACAAGGACAAAAAAAAAATGTCTAAGCTGACTTACTCTCAAATTCCACTGGTTTCCAAAAAGATGATCCACAAAGATTTCCAAAGGTTACAAGTCAAACAAACAAAACAGGCAAATACGCACACACACAAAGATAAACACAAGAAAAACCATGAAAAGAAACATTGAAAAATAATGCAACTTCTGTCTGTTTGCTTTTTGTATTTAAAAGCCACAAGAGTCCTTTCATATTCTTATGCCAATCAGTATTTGATATTTATGTTCAGGTCTTTTAAAATTGCAGTAACCATTCCTGCATCATTTAATATCAACTACGTTTCTCTGAAAGGCACTGAATTCAAACAACTATCCCTCTGTTTTAAAGCTTACCCTACTGCACCACCTTGGGTGAAAAATCATCAGGTTGACCTCAGTGACACTATAGATAATATTTGGTCATTGGTGGTCCTTTAGTCAGAAACGGCAGCTGACGACCGTGTAGAAATGAGCCACACATTCCTAATTAAAAGCCATTAAAGTGACTAGAAAGGATCCAGTACTGTTCCAGTACTGACCTGAGCTGGGCCTGGGACCCTGGTCAGTCTTGGGTCCTTGTTGGTCAAACGTGGTGATGTTGGGTGTAGTGAGTGTGGAGTGGGACTGGAAATGGAAGGCGGAGGAGAACTGAGGAACGGATGGGGTGGAGAGGTTGGAGGTGCTTTTCCTCCAGTCTCTGATGCTGGTGAAGGTGTGGGAGTGGGACAGGCCACGCTGGAAGGGTCCTGTCCGCGTGAGACGGGGCTGGGGAGGGGGGAGCTGGCCATAATCTTCCTCATCATCTTCATCCTCTTCCTCCTCCAAATGTGAGTCTCCTTGTTGGCCGAACTGGAAGGAGAAACTGGCACTGCGGCGGTTAACAGATGCTGAGGTGGTGGCAAATTCCTGCCGAAGACCTTACAAGACAAACACACACAGAGGGACATATGGTTCAAACAGGACAGTAACTATAATAAGGCTTGTCTCTGGGCTGGGAGTGATTTTGGAATTCTTAGTCCCCTCTGTCCCCCTGACTTACTCTCCTCCTGCAGTCTGGCCATCACCTGGACATCAGTGAGGTCCTGCAGCTTGTATCCCATCGAGATCGAGTTGTCCTCCAGCTCAGAGGCACTGAGCTCACTGTCTAGAGACGACTGTGGACTGAAGGGGCTCCGTCGCAGACTGCAGCCTTGCACACACACACACACAAACACACACACGCGAACAGAATTTAAATTTTAACAAGAAAACTATACACTACAGATCCATATCCAACCAGAATTATTAATTCTGTATAGTACATCATATTCAGTCTAACCAGACTAAATGCATCACAAAAATATTTGTTAATTAATCCTGTAAATTTCCATGTTAAAGGGGACTTGACAAACATTCACATCATGGCATCAGTCATGAGGAATCAAGTGGATACACATGAAAGCATGGAATCATGTAGCGGAATTTTGTTCTGCATTTTTATACATGTGATGTAAATGTATATAATGAGACAATTATGATTGATAATGTTCACATTCTTCCACCTGATGGAATTTCTGAAGCTGTTTCTGCCTTGTGATTGTTCCTTATAACCCGGAACTGGATAAGTAAGATAAAAAGATGACTTGAATCATCACAGTTACACATACTCTCTAAATGTCTAAATTGAGTTGATAATCCAGCACAGTAATAATTCTGCAGAGATGCTAATGTGCCCTTACAGAGTAACTGCATACACCCAGAGATCATAACATGCAAGATATGATGAGGAGCCACACTGAACACAAGCTGGCTGATTTGGTGAGGTGGAGTGGCATTATGGGAATGGGAAAATGGCGATGGGCGCAGCGAGGCTTACTGCGATTGCCTTGGTGATAGAGAAAGGTGGGGGTTCTCTCAGCTAGAGGAGAGCAGTCCTTCCCCGGTGGGGTCAGGGCCAGAGGGTGCAAGGGGTGGGAGGGTGAAACAGAGGATGCTGGATTTGAGAGAGACAGAGATAGATTCAGGACTAGACTGTGGACATCCAGCAAAAAAATATCACAGTTAAAATTATCATAAGTTAAATTATCATAAAAGTCGAACAAATGTATATGAATATGAATGACTATCAGAGTGATGAAATACATATTGTCCACAGGGCATATGAGTGTGTGTGGTCGTAGGTGTGTTACCTGGCCTCTCAGAGGCATGGACACTAGGCGGGGTGAGAGCAGAGCAGGACCTGGAGGATGGGGGGGAGGAGCAGAGAGGGGAGACTCCAGCTATGCGGCAGTGAGGGAAGGCTGAGGAGGTGGGTGTGGGGAACACGCCCCTCCATCTGTGGGCTGAGGAGGAGACAGAGATGTGGATGCTGGAGAAGGAGGGCCTATGTGGATTTTCAAAAAAGCTCTGTGCATTTAGACTACTTGATCACATGATCACATGTGGTCATTGGTGGTGAGGTGCTAGTTTTGTGGTTGTGGGATATTTGTCAGAACCACTGCTGTGTAGAGAGTGATCCTCCACCTAAATCCATTCAGTCAGAAGCTAGATGGACACCGGAATGGCAGTGAGACATTAAAGCAGGCTGAGGGTCATGAGAAAAAAACCCAAATAGTACCACAAGGAAAACCAGGTCTTCAGGACAGACATAGAACAATGAAGGGCATTGTGGGTAAGGGATTAGATAAGCCGTACCAGGCTTAGTTATCCAGTGTCACTGCCAAACTGTAAATCCCATGACAGTGTGGTAATACTCATCCTGATCAATTTAAAAGGCCCTTTGTCACCCAGAGCAGATCTGGTACAAACACAAGCCTTTTCTTCCCAGTTATGCAAGCATCAACTTCACAGCTAGTACTTCACAGCAAGCAGCCTCGCCACAGAGCACTGGCATTATGGGCGCACAAAACAGCCAGTGACCAGCAGCCAAGAGATACATCTGTTAGCCAAAACCAAAAAGCACAAAGGCAGATTCAGGTCTTCAAGCAGCTCAATACTGGCCTTTTATAGGAGACACAACAACACACACACACTCACACACACACACAAATAAACAGCACATATTTTATACATTTAGATATTACCAGAAACCCTAATCCAGGGCGACTTACAACCAGTATTGACAGGGACATTCCCCCTGAAGACACTCAGGGTTAAGTGTCTTGCTCAGGGACACGATGGTAGTAAGTGACCTTGTTACTTTGTGGTCTCCCAATTCATAGGCAAGTGTGTTACCCACTAGGCTACAACCACCGAGTACTACACACCACACATGCACACCTACACATGTAGAATGTATCTTCAGATACTCATATGCCTGCACACAGATACCTACAATCCACAAACAGTCAACACATCTTTAAACACACACACACAAAAGAAAATGCAGCAGAATAGATTCTTAAAGAAAAGGCCGCATCTGCCTCATGTGTAGGTGTGTGAACACGGCTGCAGGAACACACAGGTTACTCAGCCTGTCAGTCAGACACTAGAACACTTGAAAATGAAGGGGACGGTTCCTTTCATGTAAACACAGTTTCCATGGTTACGGCACTGGTCTCCCAAGCTGGCGCTCCTGAATATAGCAACAAGCTGCTCCGTGTGCCTTTCAGCAGGGGGTCCCCCTCTTCACAGCAACTCGGGCCCACGGAGCCCACATAACTCAGATGGAAGAAAAAGCGTTTCTCCGGCTCGATTAAAGAAGAAGCGACCTTGATGCATCACATTACATGACGTGACGCACGGCCAGCCGGAGTGCGTTGACTCCAAGTTGTAAGCTCTTGAGGTTAATCTTCGTTAACGCAGCGGAAACCTTCTTTCAGGATCCCGGCAGGCGGCCACCCCCGTGAGTGGCCCTCCCTTCCTGAGCATCGCCAGCACACCGGGAGAAGCATCATTAAGATCTAACTAATGTACTCATGAAGCAGCAGAAAGTGGGTTATGTGTGCGTGGCATGATGCAAGACTGTGCAAGTGTGTGTGTGTGTGTGTGTGTGAGAGAACGTGTGTATTCTTCTGTTTTCAAATACCTTACCATAGAGCCTATGTTTACATTTTTGTGTTTATGAAATTCTTTATGCAGAGGCGTATGTAATGAAAAGGGGTAAACACAGTGTAAATCAGATCATTTAGCAACTATTAATGTGTATGTGTGTGTGTATTAACATGAAAGTGTGCATGTAATAGTTCACTGTACAGTAAGTGTGAGAATTTTTTTAGGTAAAACTGATCCTTAGGATGCTAATAACAATCAGACTGACTGACACAGATGGCTCGGATGCGGCCGAACCAGAGGAGACCGAAGCGCGTGTGATCTCACCCTCGTCATCAGCATCAAATAATTTACCTGGGGGACCAAGTGAGAATCACACATTCACTGATACTTAAAGAGGTGTTAAACTGTGCAAAAGGTTTTTTAATCTTTAATAAGAGATTAAAAGCAGGGAGGAAAGAAATCTGATGCTGAGGTCATGTGACAGGGCTTGCTCTACCTGTGTCTAGCCGCTGGCAGAAAGAACGCCGGGCGACCTCCACATCTGGATGGGGACTGTCCAGCACCTGCCTGCACCACTGCGTCGGTGTCAGCCCACCCTCCCTCCACAGCAATGCCTTCTGGGAGATATACAGCCTGGGGAGAAATGTATGGTAAAATATACACAGATCAGGCATAACATTACGATCCCTGACAGACGAAAAGGATCTCACTACACTGACACCTGGCAGTGGGTGGGAAATAATCGGCAGCAAGCTGGATATGTTGTTGGAAGCAGAAAAATTGGACAAATGTAAGGATTTGAGTGACACAGACAAGAACCAAAATGTCATAACATCTCAAAAAACTGCAGCTTTTGTGGGATGTTCCTGGTCTACAGCGACCAGGAGCTACCAAAATACTGCAAAATGGTACACAAATGGCCTCAAGTTTCTCCAGATCTCAATCCCGTCAAGCAATTCCTAAACACCATGTTGTCTCCTTTCACATTCTACTGTCTTCTCCACAAAAGGTTCCACATCCATACTACCCACCCTACACAGTGAACATGTCCACTTGCGCTCTATATTCATGTCTCATCCTCTTAACCAAATGTGAACAATCTACTTAATATTGCAGTTGAACAGTGAATTTAGCCTATTTTATTATTACTTAATTTATTTCTTCTCACTCCTGCTCTTACTAGGCATAGATATATTTAGTTATATGCTAGGCCACTGAACAAACCACCGTCCCCACACACTGCTCCCCGGGCGTGTATTTGTCCTAATATCTTATTGTGACATGTCCCAAGTGCTGTCTGTTAATGTGTATGGTTGAAATGACAATAAAGCTTTACTCTACTCTACTCAATTGAGGGATGTGCTGGAAAGTCCAGTCCACAGAGACACCACCTCACACCGTACAGGACTTGAACGATCTGATTACAATGTCCCTGGTGGCACAGCGTATCTTCTAGTGGAGGCCATGCATCGACAGGTCAGGGGGACCTTCTCAATACCAGGCACGTGGCCTTAATGTCACCACTGATTGTGGCAACGGAGCCCAGGGCGGAAGCCCACTGCGGTAAAAGCCGCTGTCATTTTAAGGATGCAGCTAATCTCTGACGGCTGCCCCACTTTCCGTGACACGCTGCCCACAGTGACTTACAGCACTAAGCCCGTGTCCTGAGATGGGAGAGATCCTTATTATTTTTTCCAATGTTAGTTACACTGTCTGTTTCAGCAGCCTGAGTGCTGATGATGCCACGAACACACGATGCCCTGAACGGAGGGAGCGGATGTGGGTCAGATCTTCCGCCTGACCGGCTGCGGGTGGGAATCTGGCTCCTCCGTCCCGTATAAAGCGAGTTTAGTGAAGCATTTGTTGCGTTCTGACAAGCGGGACCCAGCCGCTCTCCCCAACGTGGCCGCCCGAAACGACCGTGACTTTACCGCGACATAAAGCGCACATTTTCCGCGACAGTCCACCTGACAGCCATCGTTTTTATTATAGGCGGGACGGTCCCTGCCCCTTACCAGGTTTCATCCGAACCCCCCGCACCAGGAAACACGGAGTCCAGGTCCAGCAGCTCCACCTCGTCCAGCACCGTGGGATCCGTGCACGCACCGTCGTCGGGGTGGTTGGGCTGGAAATACTGGAAGGGCTCGTCAGGTGCGCCGTGGTGGCCGGAGGAAGGCGGGCAGGAGACGGTCGGGGGCGGGCTGGGGAGGCAGCGGCCCCCGGTACCGCAGAGCGGGGACGCGGAGAAGAGATGCGCGGTGGCGCGCGTCCGCAGCTGCTCGTTCTGCATCTCCAGCTTCCTGACCAGCTCCTGCAGCTTCTTCACCTCCAGCTCCGCGTTGATGGCGCCGCCGCCGCCGCCGCCGCACTTCACGTCCGCGCTCATGATCTGCGGATTCAGCACCGCGGCCTCCATCGCGAAACCCGAAATGCACAAAGCGGGGGAAAAATGGAGGGTTAGCTCCGAAGTCCTCAGACACCCACCCGCTGGCCCTCAATTCCCAGACACTCCCCCTCCTGCCGCTGCTGGGATGCCCATCAGACGGGCTCCACCCTCACAAGTTCACCTTCGCCGCGATCTGCATCTCGTTTCCACGTGTTGCGTGTAGATGTCGGATGTTTCGCCAGAACCGAATTTACATTTCCAGCATTTACCAGATGCCCTTATCCAGAGCGACTTACAATCAGTAGTTACAGGGACAATTCCCCCCTTTACAAATGTTTTATTGACATTCCAACATATTTTGCTCACCCCAAGGAATCAGCCACAGAGTAAAGTAACAGTAAAGCAGAATACAGTAAATTTGAACAGTCTGAAGCACTGGAACTGATGTCAGCATGATCCTCATCCGAATCATTTATGCAGATTTCCGGAATATAAACATATGTAATTATAAAGGCATAAAAAATCTCAACACCCATTTCAGAATATGTGCACTGTATGTATTACTATTGCATGTGCTAAATATGCTGAGGTGGTTTAATACTCCCAGTTTCTCCCCAGGATCAGCGGAACCAGAGTCCTATAATTCAAAGAAACAAGATATATGAAAATCCTCCGATTTAGCAGACACAAATTTTGTTCTGATGTAAAGAACAGGTTCTAAAGAGAGACGGAATATTTAATTGGCCACATTTGATTAGCTGGCATGAGTTCGTACCCCTGGTGTTTTCGAAGCAGTCCTCACAGTTCACGGTGTCCCTGTGAACCCACAGACTCCCTCCAGCCTCCATGTTGCCAAGGATACGATGACATGTGGCACACTAAAGGAAGAGAATTGTGGGGCAAATTGGTTTAAGAAATAAAACTTTAGCCAGCATTGTCCATGAGCAGAGCGCTGCGATTCTGTCGGAGTTTAATCCAGCGTTTAATCCAGGGTGATCTCTTTTAGTGGCTGGCGATAATGACAGGTTACCTTAAAGCAGGAAAGGTGACTGTAGATGTCCAGCTCCTTTAGGATCATCCTTGAATTTTCCACTATGGGCTTGCGGCAGAACGAGCACGGAGTTTTTCCAGGCTCTGCCCTGAAAAACAGACAGTGAAAATGATTTATACCATATTTAATTATTTTGATGTTACTACGTGAGCTACACCTTTCTGCAGGATTCTTACTTTGTTGGGGTGGTGTACACTGACTGGGTTCTCGCAGGGCTCAGAACAAGTGTGTCTTCAAAACGGTACCTAGAGATAGTAATACCAATTTAAATACCAATTTATCATTCATTTTGTGGCGTAATCTGCTATTTGTCATTTTCAGAAGAGAACATCTAACCTGTCTGCTGTGGGTGTTAGGGGTGTGGACGGCTTGGCAGTCTTGGTTGGGCTGGTGATGACGCTGTAGGAATAGCCATCCTTTAGACTAAAAAAGCAAATGAGTAACATTCAACTGAGAAATAATGAAAAATACCATGAGTACAGATGCAGAGCTATCTGACTGATACCAACCTGCCGTTTGTGGTCTTCTCAGGAGAAGACTTCAGAGTTTGGGACGGAGCTGGGCTGAGTGTACTGTACAGAGTGAGAAAGAGGTTTAGAGTTTATTATTCTACATTAAAACTCTAGGCACTTGATCAGATTGATTATTCAACATCATCAGATTACTTAAATACTTTTTATTGCTAAAAAAGATTTACAGAGATTCACACCTGGCAGATTTGCTCACTGCAGGAGATGACTTCACGCTGTGGTTGTTTGTGGAAAGAAGAGTCTCAGCAAGGTCGTCCAATGTACTGAAAACAGATTCATCAGAAAATAAAGATCTTCATACAGCATGCGTCTTGGTTGTCTCACTAAAATAATCAAAATAATGACAAATTAATAAGTTTTTTGAAGAATATGTTGTGATAGCCCTGTGCTTTGCACATCTTCTTTTTTTAATGAATGCAATGAAAAAGTAGATTATTCATCTGTCTCCTTTTTTATTTCTATTTCACTGATTGTATGGATTATATTTGCTACACTCTGAGCATCTCCAAACAGAAAATGCTGGTACTGCTAGTCCTGTGATGATGTAAGGGGAATAAGGAAAACAATGGGAGCACAGTGACGTCGTGAATTTTCCCTCGGTCATGACACTGGATGTAGCTGAATGTCTTACTTGTCAGCTGGATTTTTTGAAGGGGATGAACATGCAGGCTGGGACACAGCAGGAGTCGATGTCTCTGTGAAACTGTACATAAAATAAAAAAAATAACTCATGTAACTGCACTGCAGCAGACATTAAAAACCCATCTGTTATTCTGGATAGAGGGGAGACTATTGGTCGCAAACAGGCCTGATTAGAATACCTGGGCTTATCCATCGGTGGCTGGGATTTTATCATAGTTGAGACAGGGGGTTTGTCCACACTATTTAGAGTCGTAACACTGCTCCTAGGTTAACAATCAAAGATAATCTACATAAATCTACAGTCTTTAAATATCTATGCACTGAAATCTTAAACTGTGTATTTTATGAAAGTTGAAGGTCTAGTCAAAATTTCTATAGTCTATAGAATCTATTTTATATTTCAGCACATTCAGACACTCAAATTTTACAATTAAATCCTAAATCAACTGAGGATTTACTTGAGTGTGGGAGCTGTAGGGGAGGGCAGAAGTTGGGATTCAGACACTTTGGTGGCTGAAGTCTTTTCAGCCCTGCTGGTGGTAGTGACACCATTCCTATTGTCATCAAAAAAATAAAATAAATTTGAGTACCATGTCACTGTTCCATTCAGTCAAGAAAATGTACAAAATATCAAGTATTACACCATCAGGCTGGAGTTACTTACAAAAAAACATCTACATAATGTAATTAATGGACACATACGTTTTACTGTCTACACATCTACAGTACCTGTCCCAGATGAACTGCCATCTAGTGATCTAAATACCTGGAAGGGGTCACAGTTGGAGGTGGCTGCTGCTGCACCTCTGTTTTCTGGGTGGATGGAGCTTTCTCCACACTGTTCAAGCGACTGAAACCATTCCTAAGTTCACAACATAGGACCAAGCGTAATAAGAATTTTGTGGGAATTGCTTTGTGTCAAGTTGTAAGCGATATTAATGTACTTACACAGAGGTAGAAGTGGGTACAGCAGGTGTTGATTCAGGGGCCTTAAGCTTTGTTTCCTCCCTTCATATAAATGGAAAAATAATCCATTATTTAAAAAAAACTGAAATGCAGTATTCCATTCCAACATCGACATGTGTAAAGATATTTGCTCCAAATACTTACTTGGAGGCTGTTGCATCAACAGACAGGACTGTTTTGTGCTCATCACTTACAAAAAGAAAAGACAAGTCATCTGCAGAGACAATGACTGATTGTAGTTTTATTTATATGCGACATTGAAGACATCAGCAAAAGATGATTGATTGATGGATGATTGATTCAAATTGTGAATATTTAAAATGTGCAATAGTTATATTACGTCTTCAAGCAGAATTTTAGGTGCAATGAACAGAATAATTTTTTTTTATGTTTTAAAGTTGATCTGTGACTGACTTACTTGCTGGTGACATCTTTCGGGAATGTTTTAGCCTGTGGTGATGTAACTCTGGGAAAACTCCTGTAAATTAAAACAAGCATCTTTTGACAACTTCATAGTGTGAAAGGATTAAAGTCTAATATTATATTTTATATATGCAGTTTGTATAATCAGAATCAGGACACTCACACTTTGTTGGTGGATTTTGCATCTGAGAAAACACGTTCAGTGAAGGTGCTCTTTGTGGGACTCAAGGCTGTGGCACTTCTAATAAAACAGTACAAGTTACTAAATTCCTAGATTCATGGAACACAACAACACACAAACAATGAAGGCATGATATCTGTGCTCCAAGAACCTTACTTGGCAGGGACTGCAGGTTTGTATGTGCCAGATTTGACTGTTTCATCTTTTGTGGTGGCATTAGTGACACTGATGAAAGAGAAACCGTGTTAACACATTTTTTTCAGACAGGCCAACATGACTGGATTGGATTACATTCATTATTATCTGGGTTTTATTGCCAGCAGAAGCTGCTTTCAAAGGTGCTCTGTAACGTCGGAAAGCAACTTAATTTAGTACCAACAATATATAAGTAAGTGTATGTATATGGCTATTTTGTTCTCGCGTCATGCCGTATGTCAGCAGAATAAGGGAGATCCTGGAAATAAAGATCTTCAGTGATATATTTGAAAGCTTTTGTTCCATATCACAGTTGATTATAGCTTACACAGATGACGCAGAGCCATGAAACTCACCCCATTGTAGACTTGCTGACTGGAGAGTTTGAGCCAGCTTTACTGGTCTGGCTGGCATCTTCTGCTTTGGTCTGGCTGTGGACGGTAATGGGAACAGGCTCAGCACAAACAACAGTGTACAAGATACACATTTTCATACCAACCGAGACAATGTCAGGGTAAATATCATTTGCGAATTCTGTAAAGTGATGGCAAAAATATTGGGTGATTTTACCTGCTGATTCCCTCCCACTGCTTAAGAGGGTTCAGGACAACTTTGCCATAATTCGGATCTATCCTGAAATGCCAAATAAAGAATTAATAACACAGGCTTTGGTCACAATAAGTATTTATTATATCTGTTGAGTATACTACTGACTCTTCCTGGTCTGCATTTCTCTTTATCCAGCTGTCATCCTTCAGCTTGGTCCTCCTCTTCAGGACGTCTGCTACAGTCAAAGAGATTGAGGCATTACTACTGCACAGTCAAAGCATTGTCTTCATAATGTTAAATCATATTTACCTGTTTTCGTAGAGGGTGTGTAGGCCATTGTAAAGTCAGCTCAGTATAAAACAGATGAAACCTCTATAAAATGTCAATAGACAAAACATTAAACATGGCTCCCTAAATTAATGAAGCCGAATTTTTGACAGGTACTACTGCTACCATCAGACACTGACATTTATAGTACATTAGTGTCAAGACTCAGCCCCAGGGTATGTCTCAATTGGTTTTCAAATGTTTCTAAGGTGTGTGTGTGTCTGTGTTACGTGTTGTGGAAAGTTCTGCAAGTGCAGTGCCATGCATATTTTCGTGCAAATTTTTGCCTTTCTTTAAAATCTCTGGGTGTGACCTTATGCCACCTATCCTGACTAATCACAGGAAACGCCTCTTATACCGGTAAATCTGTATTGCCTCACTGATACAATTCATTGGAATTTATTTATTTATTTATTCTTACCTACATTTTTATGTCTGACTAGATTTAGTGTACATTTATTCTTAAATATCTACATTATATAAATGAAGAAAAATCCTAAAATCTCCTGATGAAGAAAAAAACTAAAAAATTCTATTGTATTCTATTCTATTATTTTAGTTTTTTTAGAGCAAAAAATTTGGACACAGTAAAATCTGTGACTACTACAGTCTGTGTAATGGACCACAACTGAAAGACAAGAAGCTGCCCAAATATTCCTAGTCTCCAACCTGTATAGACTTGTTTAGATGCAATATCCGATCCTCAGTCACTTTAATTCAGTGTTAACTTTTCATATTTAAAACAAAGATGATTATGACTCAGAAGAAAAACATTACATAAAACATTATAAATAGTAAAAAAATTTATTTAAGCTGTTGCATTAATGTTCAGTGAGATAAAACTCAAATCAGCATGTGAAAAGACCTAGACGTGAACCTACCGTGTGATGTAAAGTGTGTCGCTCTGACAAGTGTGCACAGTTTCTTCTCCTCTTCTCTCACTCCCACCACACCCCAGAGGTGTGTCCCAAAAAACGGCATACCTGCTCACGCCTTAAACCAGAAAGGTGAGTTTCTTAGGGTCCTAATTATTATGGGGTTTAAACAATGGCGAAAACACACGATGGTGCATGAAGTTCCATGCCATCACATTGATGGAATGCCAGTATGTGTTACTGGGCCATGAAAGGAGACCTGTGTTCTGTAGTGCTGCCAGCAAGCTTAAAGCATAACACCTAAACACTTGGTTATGAATTCAGTGAAACATGAATTGTTATTTTTTAACACAAGAATCAGTCTGCAATCTTATTCACATAGCCATTATGAGCAAGACTTCAGAAATGTGTTCCTCATGGCTTACAAACCAAAGGTGAAAGTTCAAGTTCAAGTGCAAGAGAGCTTTTTTGTCATTTCAGCTGTTAATGTTAATCAGTACAGAGTGAAATGAAACAACAACACTTCTCTGGAACCTGGTCCTAACATTTGAACAAGTTACATACTGTGCATAAAGTGCAAGTGTTTGACAAAAAGGGATAAACCTATTTTTATGAGAGCATTCATCATGTCAAACAGTGGGTCTTCCCAGTCCAGTTCCTCCAGCCTTTAACGGCAGGTTGAGAGTACACACTTCACACTTCATCTGAATACAGCATAACTGTGATTCATTCTCTGTGCTTCTTTACAGTCCTCTCTTCTATGAATTATCATCACAAATTCTGTTTGTTATTTTGTGGTATGAAATTGGACTCCCTCCAATATGAAGTTTTATAAATAATTAATTTTGGGATCACCGGCAGCGATATATTTAACCCCTGTGTAAAATGTTATACCTGTTAATAGACAGTGATGTGAATTTTTCCCCTATGATTTTTGTCATTGTCGTCATTGTTATGATGATCACAGCGACTCCGCCCCCTGGCGGCCCGGCTGGGAAGCGCGCGTCATTTTACGACTCCAGTTACCCACAATGCCTCGCCGGGGAAACACAACACATCGCCATTTTCAGCTGCTTGTGCGCACCGAGTTGGGCTGGCCTGCGCAACAACTGGGTCACGGGTCCTGCTTGAAAACACGCCGCGCCACCCGTGTCTTATCGCGCTCCTCGGATCTGTTCGACCCCCCGGCCAGCCTCGGAACGGTTGGGAGCCAATGAGTGAGATCGGCCGTCCAGATCGGAAGAACTTCTGTGGCGCGGGCCCGGGCTGACCGCCTTTTCCACTGCGCCAGCAACACAGCACCGCACAGGTATGCGGGGCAGAGAGACGCCGCACGCAGGCTGCGCCCTGCACGGCGAGGCGGGCGGAGTAACGCGCGCTTCCGGCGGCTCGTGTTTACACGGACCACGGGCCCGACCGGCGTGGAAATTCTCGGCGTGAGTCCCGCACGGATCCAGGCCGGGAGCGGCAGGCCGGGCCTTTCGGGGGGAAAATGCTGTTAAAAATCCCGGCTCAGAGTTTTATTTTCCCCTCTGCGTCACGTGCGTAATGCCCTCTTACTGCCGAGCGCAACTCATTTTAGACAGTGCATCTATTTATTTATTTAGTGTGTTTTCATATCTAGATATTTACATGTATTGATATTTCTAGATCTTTTTCGTCAGATATTCTGACCCCTGAACGTAGTCCCCGGCCACGCCCCTTTCCCCTAATCTGTAGGCCGATGGCTGAATGCTGTGCCAGACATGAACGTATAATGTCATGTGTTCAAAATTCTTTTCAAGTACACTTTTAAGAATATTTAAAGCAGCTTTGATGTCGTTTGTGCCTTCCAGATTGTGAGTTTATCAGTGAATTTTTGCATATTGGCGTTAGTATAAAATGTTTGTTTTTGGCAAGGCTGGGTGGGGCAAAATATGAACATGAACACTGAGTGCAAAATTAGGTTAGTTTTTGTATGTATAGGCAAGATGGATTTTTAAATGTAAAATATTTTGTATGTCTATAACCAGTGCAAGCCTGGTCTCTCCAGGACTGATCATTGTCAAGTAAACTCCTTAATTTCTACCCTGCTTGCATCTCTCACACAGTACGACTAAGACTATTGGATGTGGAGTGAGTTGTAAATGTGTTATTTCCTCTCAACTGTTTAGAATGAAGCGAAATCAGAGAGGTGAGGAAGAGGAGGGTGGAGGAAGTAGCCCCGGGTCACGCGAGCCCCGGAAGAAGAAGCAGCTACGCCAGCAGGACTTGGAGGACCAGGACGAGTCTTCCAGCCAGTGGGGCCGTCTGCCGCAGGAGATGCTCCTCCAGGTCTTCCAGTACCTCCCGCTGCTGGACCGGGCGTACGCCTCGCAGGTGTGCCGAGGCTGGAACCACGCCTTCCACATGCCCGAGCTGTGGAGGTGCTTTGAGTTTGAGCTCAACCAACCGGCCAGTTCCTACCTGAAAGCCACCCACCCCGACCTCATCAAGCAGATTATAAAGAGACACTCCAACCACCTTCAGTATGTCAGTTTCAAGGTGAGTCGGGTGGGGTGTACGGGTGTGCATGATTCATGAAGAATCTAATGTCTATAACACATGATCCCGTGTTTACATGGTGCAGGTGGACAGCAGCACAGAGTCTGCTGAAGCAGCCTGCGATATCCTCTCACAGCTTGTCAACTGCTCCCTGAAAACCCTGGGGCTCATCTCAACAGCCAGGCCTAGCTTCATGGAGCTGCCCAAGGTAAGAAACATACACAAAGAAACATACACACCAAACTGTCAAATTGTGCAAGATGTGCTACAATACACAGACCTGACGTGCCGAGAGAAGACTGAGCTCATAACTGTAGCTTGCTCAGCCGTTTTGTTCTCAAGTAGCCACTGTCCTTGTAGCTGCCTGAGAACTTTGGGTCTGTAGCCACAACCTTGGTAGAAATATCCCACCCAAAACAATAATGTTTCACTAAAAAAGTGTCACACCGCCACTGGTACTGATATATTGGGAACATTTAAATTTGATCTTGCATTTCATTTCAGATGCTAGTATGCATGCCTGAGGAACAAGAACCAGTTGCTACTAGTGCTCAGAATGACACTTTAATGTTTAATGCCCAGTTCATGTGGTCCAGACACTCAGTGCCCTCTGTATTACTCTCCCCTCTCAGTCTCACTTCATCTCCGCGCTCACTGTTGTCTTCGTGAACTCCAAGTCCCTGTCGTCCCTGAAGATCGACGACACGCCCGTGGATGACCCGTCACTCAAGGTGCTGGTGGCCAACAACAGTGACACGTTAAAGCTGCTGAAGATGAGCAGTTGTCCTCATGTCTCTCCTGCAGGTAAAGACTCAGGAATCTGTAATAGACCATAGACTGGCAATGCTGTAACGTCATTTTGATTGATAGGATTCAGCACACACAACATTGAAGAATAAGCAGCAAACCAATGGCAGCATGGTAGAGTCTAGCACTTCCTCTTATGTGTTACTGTTTAAACTGCACTTACCAGTATGAGTAAACCATATTAGCTGTTCCAAATGTGCAAGGGTTAAAACCAGTTGAGATAAAAATGAAGTGCAGTTCAAACTTAGGATGTGCCATTGTGTGGAGTGGGACGTGGCTGAGCTCGCCCTGACCGACCACGCCAAATTCATAAAAAGTCATAATCTACAATGCATGAAACATGGATGTTGCGGTGAGGGAATACAGAGTGGCCTCCATATCAAGTGTTTCAGTGGTTTTTGCCTCAGGGTTTGGAAGTTCATATACTGACATGTACCTTAATCCCATTTTCTCTGTACTGATTCAGAAAATTATTTAATGATGTTAATTAGAAACATGCTAGAAGATTAAGATAATAAAAAAACTTTATTAATCTCAAGGGAAGTTCCTTTGCCTCTTACATGATCAGTGCAACAAAGAGCAGTGGTTAAGAATTTTTTAATAATTACAAAAATTGAGGAACCAATTGCAGAAAGCATATAGTTTAACTTATAAACACTCTATGAAGGTATGTAAATTTGTGCCCTTTATCCAAAAAAATGACTGTACAAAAGTGACAGTGATTTATTAATAATAAAAACAGGATGAGTAAGATCAATAAAATATGGATAAGGCTATAATAAGTAAAGTAGGGTTTTAGTTCATTTTGTACCACATGTATCACATTTATTGATACTACAGTATCCTGCAATATGGATGCTTTACATTTATCGCTCTTATCCAGAGCGTCTTACAACCAGTAGTTACATGGACAGTCCCCCTGGAGACACTCAGGGTTAAGTGTCTCACTCAGGGACATAATGGTAGTAAGTGGGGTTTAAACCTGGGACTGTCTTACCCACTAGGCTACAAGCATTACATAGCTCATTTAGTTGCCCAATATATAATAGTAACTATGTAGAAAAATTCTGAACTCTTTTCTCACACTTGCTTTAGGCTTAAAAACTGCCCCGAGCCAAACTAGTTTATTCCATTTCTGTGCAAGTTGTTGAACGATTCCCGTTTATAAATTTGACAGTGGAGTTGATTTCAGGGGAGGTTTTGCCTGATTTAAAAAAGCTTGCTCACTGTCTCCAGGCATCCTGTGTGTAGCGGACCAGTGCCACGGGCTGCGTGAACTCGCCCTGAACTACCACCTGCTGAGTGATGAGCTCCTATTGGCCCTGTCCTCTGAGAAGCACGTGCACCTGGAGCACCTGCGCATTGATGTGGTGAGCGAGAACCCCGGCCAGCACTTCCACACCATCAAGAAGAGCAGCTGGGACGCCATGATGCGGCACTCGCCCAAGTTCAACTTGGTCATGTACTTCTTCCTGTACGAGGACGAGTTCGGCCCCTTCTTCCGCGAGGAGATTCCTGTCACACACCTGTACTTTGGACGCTCCGTCAGCAAGGAGGTCTTGGGCCGGGTTGGCATGAATTGCCCCCGACTGGTCGAGCTGGTGGTTTGCGCCAACGGCCTGCGCCCTCTGGATGAAGAGCTGATCCGCATTGCAGAGCGCTGCCAGCACCTGACGGCCATCGGCCTGGGGGAGTGTGAGGTTTCCTGCAGCGCCTTCGTGGAGTTCGTCAAGATGTGCGGCCGCCGTCTGTCCCAGCTCTCCATCATGGAAGAGGTCCTGGTTCCTGACAACAAGTATGGACTGGATGAGCTCCACTGGGAGGTGTCCAAACATCTGGGCCGCGTCTGGTTCCCCGACATGATGCCCACCTGGTAGACAAGAGATCTCAGTTCAGAGCCACCACCTTCCACCATGCCTACCCACCAGATACAGGTTTTATGGTTCTGCCCAGCGTGTTCAAGAAGAATGACACTACTGTGTATGTTGTTGTATACAATACATGTTAATGATAATTATTAGTTTGCAACTTCTGTCTGTGTGTATCTTGGCACATTTTGTGCTGTTAAGTGTGGATTTACCAGAGCCGGCTCTAACTGTATCTACACAAGAACTCGGACTGAGAACCACAGCCCCACTAAACCCACAACAGCAGCTTGTTGATTTTGATTATTGCCTTAGAATTGCAATGTATGGCAGATCAGGTTTTCTTTTGCAAAATGAACTGTGGCTTTTTAATGAACTTTGATAAAAGTGTTTTGTGTAATACTGAGATGTAAAATTTTGAAATATAATGATTGGGCAGTGTATTCCACTAAGCAGGATTTTAGTTCAGGCAATAAAAAGCCAGACATTAACAAGAGATGATGATGTTAAAAAGGATGCTTGGCTTTAAGTTATCTGTATAATCAAGAGATTTTATGTGGCCTACCAACCTATAGACTTTTTTTTTCTCCTCTCCCTAATCTGGTTGACCTCTGACATGAGGCATTTTAATGGCCACATTATAATGTAGTATATTTTTAAAAAAACAGCAACGGAACACTATGTTCTTTGAAATGTATAATTAAGCTTGGTGACCTGTTATAGGACTAGTTGTAATGAAAACCACTGGGTCCACCAGAGCCCAGAGCGTGCACTCTTCAGAAGGAAGCACCCTGATATTTTTATACTGTATATAAATGTATATTATTTGCTTTGCAGATAAGAAAAGATGCAGATCTGTGTCTTGGTTTGGAGAATCTCCCCATGGCTTGTGTATTTTTTATACAAAGATATAGGTGGAAAGTTAATCCGGGTGGCATTTTTTTGCTGTGTCCTTTTATCATATTTGTTTTAGTCCCACATATAATTTATTTGATGTAAAACAGCTTTTGTATAAATTTGGTGGATTTCATGTATATAAAGTCAGTGAATCATTCTGTAGCCAAATCACTTGATTCCACCCATCTGCTATATGGCTTGTACTGTCAACAGTAATTTTGTGACATTTGTTTTGCTGGAAAAGTTTATATTAAATTTGAGGTTTTCGTTTTGAGTTGCTTAAAAGCGTTCTCTGATTTACTGTTAGAAGAACATCTATAAATTCTCACTGCTGAATTTATATGCTGTTCATAGCAATACAGCAGCATAATAGCAAATAATTAATACAAAAATCAACCAGTAATAAATTATTGTTGCTATGCAACATATCAGTTAGATCGCTAATTTGTATATTAAGTGTTAGTTGTGGCTGTGAGAATATCAAGTATTTTGCTCAGCCAATTAAATTTTAGAAACGCAGGATTTATAATAGCTTTCAACGCTACAGTTTTTTTTTTCCATTTCACATTTATTTCCACAATTTTCAAGTGCAAATGTTACTTGTACAGTTGTTAAATTAATAAAAAGTAACCATTAAATGTTTTTCCAGCTAAGCTGTCGTTTTCTTCATGATTGAGCCAGTTTGTTCAGTTTTTCCACTTCAGAAGTGCCATGTTGCTCTTGCTTCACGCCTTTGTGTTACAGTATTAAAATGTGATGATGTGGTGCTGCATGCTGCACCGGTTTTTAAAATACAGTAGTGATCTTCTGTTCACCCACAGGAAACAAAATAAAATCTCCATCTGCTGCTGTAAAAGTAGCTCTTGTGAAGCTGGCCACAGCAGATCTCAATCTGACGCAAATTTAAAGCAAATGTGCTCAGATATGAGACGGGTGATTTTCTCAAGTGAAATGTATTATGTCATTGAGTCTGAGCTAAAACCAAGCAAATTCATGCAAAACAGAGACAAACAAGCAAAACAGTGGTCATGTTTGCTAGAGCCCATCCCAGGATACAAGTTTTGTCATTTAAATATCGATGCCTTGTCTGTAAGGACACTATTTTCAAGATGGGCCTAAACACAGTGCTATACAGTAAGCATAACAGGTCAAATGTGTTCTCAGGATTTACATAATACACATTTTAACATATATTAAAACAGAAAGAACTGATAAACAAAGTTTAACCAAAGTCTGACCATCTTAGGACTTCAGTGTTAAACATGAACCTGATCCCTTGTTGTGGTTGTGTGGGTTTTGAACCTGGGTCTTCTGGTTCATAGGTGAGTGTATTACCCACTAGGCCACTACCACCCAGATTTTAAAGGCTGCTGATGTTTTAAGATTTAATTTATTACATGCAGTGCTACTCTGTCATAAAGTCATTCTGAACCTGGCTGTGTATGATGATACGTATCATCATACACAGGTCATGATACGATTATATCATGACATATACTGTACATACTGCGAAAGTTCAACGAAAATGTAAAAACAGATCTGAAATACAACATGCCGTGATTGTTTCTGTGATGTTTTGCATTTTCAGTAATTGAATGTACCAAGTTGTACAGCGCCATCTACAGGACTGGAGGTTGTAGTTACACGCCGAATCTCATATCTGCTGACTTCACAAAACAAAAAAAACACTTGACAGGACTACGCGGTGGACTAAATTTGTACAATATATAGATATTTGATATCCATGCATCCATCCATTTAATCGCGTGTATATATGTAGCAACGTTAGCGACTACACACTTGTCATTTCTCACACTCCTGCCCCGTCATCATGACGTCTTTTTTCTGCGACTTCCGGGTCCGGTCCAAAAATATATACGCTAATGCAACAATAAAATTAAATGCAAGAAGTAACAGTAGTTAACATAAGGTGTACACCCCCAACAGACAATTAGGAGATACAATTGTAAGTTCTGTAAGCTAAAAAATGTTAGCGCTAAAAGCTACGGCATACGTATATATCACGCGACGGAAGAAAATGAAAATGAAAAACAGGTTCGTTTTTAATTTTAAAAAATATGCATAGGATCTCACAAAAGTATAAATGGGTAAATTAATTGTCTCCGTAAAACATCGATGCAACTAAGTGTGCGACAAGGAAGCTTCCATCTCTCGTTTTATAAATAATGTCACCCACGGGAGGCTTGAAATCGGCCCTTTTAGTTTCACTTATTGTAACTTCAGTAATAACTAAAAATAACTCCATGCAGCGACCCCCAGTAATTCAAACTGTGCTAATGAGAGTTTTTTAGTTAAAATGAAATGAATGGTGGGTCTGTTTTATTACGTATCGATGTGTTTTATGTTGTATATTAATTCGAAATCCCCCCCCCTCCCTCTAGGTTCCACCTGCTTTGTTTCATTATAATAGTGATAGAACCAGGTAAGTTAATTTGCAAAATTAACTGTGGTCTGTGGACCTATGTAACCAATGATCTATATCCATTATATTTCTGATTATTGTCTGTTTATTTACCACAGTGAATACAGTCTTGGTGGATGGTTTTGTAGGAGAGACAGCCATCTTACCATGTAATGACACGGTTAGTGACCAAACTGAAGTGTTTTGGCGCTACAAAGGAAAAACACGTGTCTTTAGAATTACAGCAGGAGGTGGTGTTGCCAGTGGTGACTCACAAGACATGCAGTTCGCAAGCAGGATAACTTATTTCCCAGAGGAATATTCTAAAGGAAATTTCTCAATCCTGTTGAGCAATCTGACAAGAAACGACAGTGGGAAGTACACATGCTTCGTTGGTCATAATAATGTTGTCAAGGATGTAGACCTCAATGTTACAGGTTTGTAGAAATTCATGCATGAATTTGAACTAGAATTTACACAATTCTTTATTAATGTTGACTGGTATAGTAATATTGACAGTATTTATTATAAATAATCTTTTAGACTTGGTACAAACTAAAACCCAATACAGTAGAAACATGGTTTGTAAGTGATATTTAATTGCTTGAGGGGAAGCCTTCTATCCCACTATTAAATAGTATTAAAATATTATTAAAATTCTATTAACTCGTACTGTCCATTTGAAAATCCATACACTCCTGTTAAAAATTAGACCACAGTAAGTAATTTCAAGTAATTTCACGTAAAAAAACACAATTCTGTACAATTCCAGTACAATTTCTGCAGCTCATTCAGTGTTGCGCTCAGCAGCATGCCTGGCAAGTTTTTAGCTCAAGGGAGGCTGGTGGGGCAGTGGTGGCCTTGCGGTTAAGGAAGCGGCCCCATAATCAGAAGGTTGCTGGTTCGAATCCAGATCCAAGGTGCCACTGAGAAAAGCACCGTCCCCACACACTCTCCCCGGGCGCCTGTCATGGCTACCCACTGCTCACCAAGGGTGATTGGTTAAATGCAGAGGACACATTTCACTGTATGTGCTGTGCTGCTGTATATTACAATGACAATCACTTCACTTCATGTGAAGCTCAGTTTTACAGTTTACAAAAACCTATTAGTTTAAATGAAAGAGAAATCCTAATAAGTAATATAATAGAAACATTTTAATATATATGTGAGAGAGGTGTGCAAGCTGGTATTACTATTCATAATTAACTGCAAAGTTATTGTTATTGAAAATTAGGACACAACAGCAGATGTGTAGAGCACATTGTGGATTTTATATATTCTTTATTGTCTTCATCAATTTTGTAGGACATCCAATTCATAGCAACGTTAATGTGCCATAATATGTGCCATATTATCTCCACTTTTTGAGTTGTTGTTTTTTTGAGGGGATTAATTAATGTCTTTGTTGAGTTTGATACAGTATCTCCCAAAAGTGAATACACTTTCTTACCTTGGGACAACACTGAAGATATGACACTTTGATACGATGTAAAGTAGTCAGTTTAAATTGAAAATGTCCAAATTTTGTCAAACTAGTCATTTTGCATGTGACTCCTTAGTGCTACAAGAGTTTAGGAGTGAATGTGGAGCAGTTGTGTTAAACTTGGTATAATCGTTCTTAAACTTTCTTGCTGGTCACTGGACCTTCACCATGGTACCCAGTGGCAAAGAACTCTCTGATAATCTGTAAAAAATAAAGATGCAGGATGGTGGCCAAGACAATACAAGGGTTTAACTGGACAGGTTCTTCTCCATACAGGCCTCGGTGTGGTCAATCACTTGCGGGGGTCAGCCTGTCAGAGCTCAGACCATATGCTGCAACACTGCATCAGATTAATCTGTATGGCTGTAGTCCCAGAAGGAAGCATCTTCTAAAGATGATGCGCAAGAAAGCCCACAAACAGGTGGCTACAGACCGACTAAGGACAGATTACTGGAACCATGTCAAAGTACCAAAACTTCATTGTTGTCCCAAGGAAAGATATAATTAAATAGTTACAAAAAATGTGAGCGCTGTACTCACTTCTGTGAGATCTTGTATATCCAGGGCTGTGAATTTTTAAAACATTTTTTTTTACCATTCTTCTGACTGAGACCTTTCAATAATGTGATCTCTTTGATACTTTGGTGGGCACACTATTCTCTGTTTAGTACAGGCAATGCATTACCATATAGGTGGGAAAAGTGATTCTCGTTTTTACACAACAACCTTGCATTTTAACAGGGATATGTACACTTTTTAATGTCACTGTAGAAACATGACAAGATAAAATGTCTTCACACAGATTTCAGTTTAATAAATCAATTATGCATTACTGTTTTTATTATTGATTGCCAGTTACCATTCTGTGGCAGCTCAGAAGTGTTATTGTGGGAATGTTTTTCTTTAGTTACAGATAAAATCATTAGATCATGCAAAATTATTATTATTATAAATGAATGGGTTTTGTCAGGCACCAGCATCTATTGAACTGGAATTTGGTTAATTTCTGTGAATGTATACATATGCTTTGAGGGTCTTCGATGACAACGAGAGTTCATAACTGTGTCCATGGAACATCTTATTTGGAAGATGTGGTCTGAGATGGGACTTTGAAGGCTGTTGTGGTGATTGATTTTAATCATATAATTATTTATTTGATTTCTTGTCAATGGTTCTTTCAGTGTCACTTGCAAACAGAGGAGACAAGGCAGGAAATGGGAACACCAAACCGAATCCCGCTACTGCTGCGCACTTACTGATATTAATGCTTGGGCCACTAGTCCTCTTCATTTGAAAGCTGAATTTTTAATTTCAATAACCATCATTAACAAAGCTGCAACCAAAGTGTATTGAAACAAACAAGGAAAAGTGTTTTTACATTTCAGTTGATTTCAGCACAATTATATTGCATTTCTCCCATTCTTTAAAAAAATGGCAGGAAATTGTACATTTGTGGGTTCATATCTCTAAATGATTCTAAATGATATTTA
Source organism: Denticeps clupeoides (assembly GCF_900700375.1). Classification (NCBI taxonomy): domain Eukaryota; kingdom Metazoa; phylum Chordata; class Actinopteri; order Clupeiformes; family Denticipitidae; genus Denticeps; species Denticeps clupeoides. Next base: position 15,477,107 of record NC_041711.1, read on the forward strand.
AATTTGTATGTTTTGCTTTGGGACCTGTTAATTGTATAGACAATGTATCAATTCAAATTCCATTCCATGTATCTGAACTGATTTTCCTTGCTGTTTATCGTGTACAATCGTTTTTGTTCAAGGACTGTTACTTTGTGTAGTTTGTTTTTTCTTTTAGCTTCTTTCACGCCAATGTTAAAGTACAAAAATGTAAACGTGCATCCGGAAAGTATTCACAGCGCATTACTTTCACATTTTGTTATGTTACAGGCTCATCTGCAGAATGACGACTTGAGGTTTTGGCAAATTTATTCAAAATAAAGACAGGGCTCAAAATTGAGCTTATGTGCCCCGTTTCCCCTGATCATTACAGAGATAGTTTAGTTTTAAGAACCCGGGTCTTCTGGTTCATAGGCGAGTGTGTTACCCACTAGGCTACTGCCACAATTTGTGAACGGTGTTACATTTATTTGTAAGTCATGAAAGAGAGTGGAGTGATATTTATTTGTGAATTTTGAAACTAAACTATCTCCATAGATCATCCTTGAGATGTTTCTGCAGCTTAATTGGTGTAATATGTGGAAAAAACAGCTGATTGGACATGGTTTGGAAAGACACACATTTTCTATATAAGGTCCCCCAGTTGACAGTTCATGTCAGAGCACAAACCAAGCATGAAGTCAAAGGAATTGTCTCGAAGTAAAGATCTGGGGAAGGTTGCAGAAAAAATTCTGCTGCTTTGAAAGTCCCAATGAGCACAGTGGCCTCCATCTTGCATATGTGGAAGAAGTTCAAAACCACCAGGCTCTTTGTAGCACACTTGGCTAAATCAATAACCAGTGCGGGAGAGGGTTGGGTTCGTTTACTCCTTTATTGCACAACTGCAATCCCACACGAAACTCAAAATGAACAGCGCGAACTCGGCATGTACGCTACTCCGGCTGCCTCTGCTCTAATTCAGCGGCTGTGTAGCGCACTCGCTCTACTGTTCCTTGGGTGCCGCCCTAGTGGCGGGTGTTCGGTATGACATTTGCAGAATACAGGAAATATACATACAGTTTTGTGCCCAAACTGTGCCCAAACATGCAGGATACTAGAAAATACAAAAAAAAATACAATGGAGGCCCAGATTGATCCCAAAGAGTCCAGATCCCTTCATCTTCCTAGAGCTGGTCGGCCACCTAAACTGAACGATCAGGGGAGAAGGGATTTACTCAGGCAGGTGACCAAGAACATGATGGTCACTCTGTTAGAGCTTCAGAGGTCCTCTGTGGACAGAGGAGAAAGACAACCATCTCTGCAGCAATCCACCAATTAGGCTTGTATTGTAGAGAAGCCAGACGGAAGCCTTCGTAAAAGGCACCTGAAGTACTCTGACCAGAGAAACAAAATTCTCTGGTCTTTGGTGTGAATGCCAGGCATCACTTTTGGTACAAACCAGCCACTGCTCATCACCAGGCCAATACCATCTCTACAGTGAAGCATGGTGGTGGTAGCATCATAGTTTATCAGCTGCAGGAACGGGGACACTAGTCAGGATAGAAAGAAAAGATGACTGCAGCAATGTAATACATTTGCCAATATTTCAAGGAACCCTTTTCATGTTGTCATTGTGTGTAGAATTCTGAGAAAAAAAAAAAGAATTTAATCCATTTTTAAATAAGGCTATAACATCATAAAAAGAGGGAAAAGTGATGCGCTGTGAATACTTTCCAGATGCACTGTATGTATCCGAGAGATTAAAAAATGTGGTCTCAATGTAAATTTTTTTGGTATTACAGTCATGTCCATAAATATTGGGACATTGACACAATGTTAACATTTTTGGCTCTATACAACACCACAATGGACATCAAATGAAATGAACAAGATGTGCTTTAACTGCAGACTATCAGCTTCTTTTTTTTTAGGGTATTTACATCCAAATCAGGTGAACGGTGTAGGAATTACAACAGTTTGCATATGTGCCTCCCACTTGTTAAGGGACCAAAAGTAATGGGACAGAATAAGAACCATAAATCAAACCTATTCATTTCAATACTTGGTTTTGTCTTCAGCAAGTGAAATGCATGCTCAATCGGATTCAGGTCAGGTGATTGACTTGACCATTGCAAAACAGTCCACTTCTTTCCCTTCAAAATCTCTTTGGTTGCTTTTGCAGTATGCTTTGGGTCATTGTCCATCTGCACTGTGAAGCGCCGTCCAATGAGTTCTGAGGCATTTGGCTGAATGTGAGCAGATAATATTGCCCGAAAACACTTCAGAATTCATCGTGCTGCTTTTGTCAGCAGTCACATCATCAATACATACAAGAGAACCAGTTCCACTGGCAGCCATACATGCCCACGCCATGACATTTCCAGCACCGTGCTTGACTGATGAGGTGGTATGCTTAGGATCATGAGCAGTTCCTTTCCGTCTCCATACTCTTCTCTTCCCATCACTCTGGTACAAGTTGATCTTGGTCTCATCTGTCCATAGGATGTTGTTCCAGAACTGTGAAGGCTTTTTTAGATGATGTTTTTTGTCTCTAATCTGGCCTTCCTGTTTTGGGGGCTCACCAATGGTTTAAATTTCTTGTGGTGAACCCTCTGTATTCACACTGGTGGAGTCTTCTCTTGATTGCTGACTTTGACACAGATACACCTACCTCCTGGAGAGTGTTCTTGATCCGGCCAACTGTTGTGAAGGGTGTTTTCTTCACCAGGAAAAGGATTCTTCGGTCATCCACAATAGTTGTTTTCCGTGGTCTTCCGGGTCTTTTAGTGTTGCTGAGCTCACCGGTGCGTTCCTTCTTTTTGAGAATGTTCCAAACTGTTGTTTTGGCCACGCCTAATGTTTTTACTATCTCTCTGATATGTTTCTTAGATTTTTCAGCCTAATGATGGCTTGCTTCACTGATAGTGACAGCTCTTTGGATCTCATCTTGACAGTTGACAGCAACAGATTCCAAATGCAAATAGCACACTTGAAATGAACTCTGTACCTTTGATCTTTTCATTGTAATTGGGATAATGAGGGAATAACACACACCTGGCCATGGAACAGCTGAGAAGCCAATTGTCCCATTACATTTGGTCCCTTAATAAGTGGGAGGCACATATGCAAACTGTTGTAATTCCTACACCATTCACCTGTTCACTGTACCCTCAAATAAAAGCTGATAGTCTGCAGTTAAAGCACATCTTGTTCATTTCATTTGATATCCATTGTGGTGGTGTATAGAGCCAAAAATGTTAACATTGTGTCGATGTCCCAATATTTATGGACCTGACTGTATTTGACACTACACAGAGAAATACAAATGCAATCAACAAAATTTTTTGTTTATCTTTGACATGTCAAATGAATACCATGGCCTTATCCTCCTTCTACACTACTAAGTTAGGGATATGGTTATTTACATGAGTTATTTTCCTATTTTAATGAAATAAGTAAAAGTTGATATTACTAATAATGTATGAGAAGAAACATTATTTTCATTAGTTAATATTTAATACCCCCCAAATTTTAGCAATAACAGAGATAACCCCAAATAACATTAATGTTTCCACCAGTTGTTGCAATGACAGCTTGACAGCGATGTCTCATGCTCCTCACTAGCCTCATGATGTTTTTCTGAGGCAATGCATTTCACTCTTCCACAAGTGCTACATGCGGTCCTCCCGGTCACGTGGGGGTGGGGTACGATCATTCGGTCTCTGCTTCAACTTGTCCCAGACGTGCTCTATGGGGTTCAGGTCAGGGGACGTTGATGGCCATACCATATGAGGCACTGTGACAATCATGAGACACTGTGACAGTCATGCCATGATGTGGTGGAGGATTATCATCCATGGACAGAAAGTTGGGGGTGTGCTGGTGGAATTGGGGAATGATGGGTTCTATGATGCCTCTGAGGTAAGAATGTGCAGTGACTGAGCCATGTCATCTGCCATCTCCTCCACACAGCTCTCACCCACCTGGACACCCGTAAGGGAAATTATGTTAAAATGCTTTTCATTGACTACAGTTCACACTCAGTTCACATTTCCACACTCACCACCAAGCTGGAGCACCTGGGACTCAGCTCATCTCTCTGTCAGTGGATCTCCAACTTCCTAACTGGCAGACCACAGGCAGTAAGGATGGGTGGACATGTCTCAGCCACCATCAGTCTCAGCACTGGAGCCCCCCAGGGCTGTGTTTTGAGCCCCTGCTATACTCTGTACACCCATGACAGTGCAGCCACTATAAACTCTACAACCATCATCAGGTTTGCTGAGGACACTGTCGTGGTGGGCCTGATCTCTGACAACGACGAGATGGTCTACCTGCAGGAGGTTGGAAATCTGGAGAATTGGTGCCAGAGGAACAATCTCCACCTGAACGTCAGCAAGACAAAGGAGTTAATAGTGAACTTTAGTACCAAGCAGGAGAGGACCTACCAGACCCCTGTCATCAACAGGAGCCCAGTGGAGAGAGTGGACAGCTTCCGATACCTGTCATGGTCCTGTCACATCACAACTGTGGTGAAAAAGGCCCGGCAGCATCTCTACCACCTCAGACGCCTGAGAGACTTTAGACTGCCCTCCAAGGTACTGAGGAACTTCTACTTCTGCACCATAGAGAGCATCCTGAACGGAACAGCATCGGGAACAGCACCATGCACGACAGGCGAGCCCTACAGAGGGCGGTTTGATCAACTGGGCGCATTATCTGTACCAAGCTCCCTGACCTTCAAACGATCTACAGCAAGCGATGCTGGATCAGGGCCAGGAAGATAGTGAAGGACCTCAGCCACCCCAACAATGGACTGTTTTCTCTGCTGCGATCAGGGAAGCGCAGAGAGAATGAGGACAGAACACTAATACACTCCAGCACTTTCAAACCACTTCTGGACTCTATCCCCCCAGACATTTGCACAACTTCACTTTACACATTTGCACATTTGCACACCTTCACCTTATGTTTAAAAACATAAATGTGTAATATTTGTTTATGTTTGCAATAATAACCAATAATTGAAATCATTAAAATAGCATGAAAATATTGATGTATGAGGATTTTAATGCAGATATTGTGCTTGTACATTATTGTGCTTGTACAAAGAGTGCAAGAGGGTGCAAAATGCATACCTAGAGTATAGATGACATCTAAGAGTAAAAAACACTGGATTTAAAAAAAATGCAAAAAATAAGATTTCCTAGAGACGTTCAATGCTCAAGCTCTAACACAGCCAAAAAAAAAGTCTTGTGCGTTTTTTTTTGTCACACTTCCTTTTGACCTCCCTCACACATTTAGTGACGTTTTTGCAACCAGTGAGTGCAAATTAGCAGAGGATTACTCATTACAACACGTGCTGCAACGATGCCACTCCAGAGAATAAGTAGAGAAATTGCTCTCTTATGTAAGAATGTATTTACATTAATTTTTACATTTATTGGAAATAATAATATTGTTTGTTTGTTTTTTTTAAAAAGAATTTTGTGACATTTTCCCCCACTATGATTCACAGGTCTGCTCATAACCTCTGCTGCATCAGAGCTTTTGAGGGAGCTGTCAGTTTATTTGGGTCAGAATGTGACTCTTGACTGCACTCTGAACAATACAGACACTGACAAATACTGGTGTGTGCAGCTCCAGTCTCCAGTGATAATAATGCACAGTTTTTATAGTGATTCTACAACGGTCCATTATTACAATGATTTTTTTAAGAAGAAATATTCCCTACAAATACCTCATAGGTTATTTATACAGAACATCACTACAGATGAACTGGGAATATATTACTGCTTAGAAATAGATTCTCGTTTAAAACTCAGCAGCGGTACGAGGCTCAGCATCACAGGTAAAGGGTGTTTTGCTGTTTGCACACTTACTTTTAAAAGACATACAAGTACAAATAAAAATATACATATACAAGTATAAACTCTTAAAATATATTCATAATCTATGATATTTTGAAATGCACTGGGGAAATGATAGCTTTAACTTGATAGTGTACAGCATGTTGGCTGGTTTCCTTCATTTAAATTCTGTTTTTACATGCTTTTTAGATATAATTGATTTTACAGATAGTAACATTGTGTTCCAAGATCAAACAGAGAAACCAGACAATTCCAGACAAGGTGTGAGACAACTTTAAATGGTCCTTTTACAGTATTTATGGTTAAAGTCTATTTACCACTTTACTCATTCTGTTTAGTTGCTTAGTTATCATTTTGTTTTTCAGATGAACACCAGAATGGGATGTTGATATTTTTTATCTTTTCCTGTCTTTTGAACTGCATTTTCATTGTTTTATTTTTTGGTGAGTATTTTCTGTATTAAGTTTACATAAGATGTGCTGGTCTGCAGTGTGCTTGAAGGCAACATTTTTACTTCAGTGTTTCTCAAGCATCTCACCTTCAAGAATCATGTGCCGGCACCTCGAGAGCGACCTGATGAAGTTCAGGTAATAATTTCTGTTATTTCAGACAAAACACCATGTCCTCTGTAACTCTGCTTCATTTAGCTGCATCTGACATATGAACCAATGATTTATAAACAGAACTGGAAATGGAATTTCAGAATAAAGCAAATTTTAATTTTAGATTTTTTTTGCCTAAAATTCAGTGTGTAAATAGTCTGGTGTGTAATATTTTTGGCCAGATTCTAGAGTTTCAGCTCTGTGTTTTTCTGCAGTACTCTGATATCAAACTGTCTGCCCAGCGCCGAGATCCCAGAAACACATGCACCATGTATGCAGTCATTCAGAAGCATCAGAAGTAGAGCTTCCACTTGTACCCACAACCTACTACACGCTGTCCATGTTGTCCATATTCCTCATTTGTTGTGTTAGCCGTGGTTTTCACACCTTTAACAAAGCTACTTGTGTCACTCCTGCTACTGGTATCCTGAGCTGCAGTACAGTTTATATAAAGAACGGAAGTGGTTTGGGGTTAGGCTGTTTTTTTCTGAAACTTTCTGTACAAAACATTTGCACATGCTGCCTGGAAATAGCACACTGTGATTTCTGGCGACTGCTTTACTTTTTAAATCCGTAGTTTTAACCATGTGCTTTGATAAAGAGAACTGTGGTGGGGTTGTCTTGGGAATTATCCATGTTTTTTTATCTGCTGCCATCATGTCCGAGATTAAAAAAGGGAGAAGCAGAGAATGGTCTAGATGTGCAGGGGTCACGGCAGCCATTTTATGAGAAGAGTCTTCCATGTTGTGTAGATATTTGGGTCATATAATGCCATAATGATTTTGTTAATAGAAATATATACATCTAAAACTTCAACTGTGTTCTATTCATTTATGAGAAATGTTGTGCAAAATTAATGTATCAAAGTTAAATATATGTATTTTTAGTTGGTTTTATATGTTGTGTTTAGTAATGGATCAGGGATTGGTTGTTATTGTGTATTTTGTGAATATTTCTTTGACTAAAATATTGTCAAAAGGAGGAAACGTTCATTTGATGTCACATCATCCAACAGTATGCATTTGTAGGTTTAGTCTCACCACACCTTAAAGATCGACTGTGGTTGACAAGTCACTTCCACTGGCTTCATGCACTTATCTGCTTTCTCAGTGTCATTTGTGAACAGGAGGAAGTGGTGAGGATTCATCAGCATACTACACATTTAACATTAGTTTTAATATTACTGCTTTCTGCAGGGTACAGATACACGTTGGTGGCTTTAGGTGACTTTGGCCAAATTTGACCTTTTGAGAGAACTGGTGAGACAGATACAACTTCCTGTCACAAGTGGCATCATTTATTTTATTTTTATTTCAAATGTCATTTTTATTTTTCAAACTATTGAAATAAAGGTTTATACACGAGTATTTTAAACAGGTCCAAAGATAGAAAGTACTGTTGTGATTATAGTGAAAACAATGATATGGCATTATTATAGATTAATTTTATACCTACACCTGCATGGTTTCAGTCTGCCTCTAAATCAGTTCTTTTCATGACATGCCTGCTCTTAAAATCCACGTACAATGTTTTTGTTCATATGATTACACACATTGACAATGAAAGTGTGTCTCTTCCCCAGGCTAAAATATGGCCATATTAAAAAATTGTAATGGTCTTGTTTCACTTACCTTTGCTCAGATGTCAATTTGCGAGCTTTACGTCTGTCTTGTATCCATCGCAACTTCATTATGCAAACATGTCAGCAGTAGAACTGGTTCTACCAACTACCAACGCCTACATTCATAAAGGGCCAGAGTGATTACTTGAAATACTCAAACTAATCAAATTCAAATTGTATTTGTCACATACACAGTCAGGCATGGTGTGATATGTAGTGAAATGCTTTAGCGACTGCTATAGACCCCTGTTTTGCAAATATTGCAAGTATACAATGAACCAATATGCAAATATTGCAAACATAACCAAATATTACACTTTAATATTTTTAACATAAAACATAAAATTATTGTACCAGGTAGGGTGAAGGTATGAGGGGGGGGGGGTCCTCCACATTCGCTCTGTGTTGGACTTCCGGAAGCACTTCCCTGATCGCAGCAGAGAGAACAGTCCATTGTTGGGTTGGCTGAGGTCCTTCACTATCTTCCTGATTAGGTATTTTTTAAGTTGTTGAGAGGGATTCAGTTATTAAATTGGCATTAAAGTGTTAAAATTCTGAAAATTATTGATCATTTTGGAAAGGGCTCAAGTTCGCTTAAGCAATTTATGAAAAACAAATTACATAGAAATTAGAGATGTATGAAGATTTTATGGCAGATTTTGATGCATGTACATTTTTGGCCACAATGATGTTGAGAAGTATTATTTGACACTACACAGAAAAATACAAATGCAATCAACTTAATTTTTTGTTTATCTTTGTCAAATGACTACCATGGCCTTATCCTTCTTCTATACTACTCACAATTAGTTAGGGATATGGTTATTTACATGAGTGCTTTTCCTATTTGTGCTGAATTTTAATGAAATATGTAAAGGTTCCCTTTGATATTACTAATAATGTATGAGAAGAAACACCATTTGCATTAGTTTAATTAATTACTCCAAAAATATCAGGGATAGCCCCAAATAACAAATAATTGACAATGTCAGTAGCGGGTGTTTCCACCATTTGCCGCAGCTTGACAGCGACCTCTCATGCTCCTCACTAGCCTCATGATGTTGTTCTGAGGCAATGCGTTCCACTCTGCCACAAGTGCTACACACAGTTCTGCCAGATCATGTGGGGGGTGAGGTATGATCATTCATGAGGTAGGATCATTCAGTCTCTGCTCAACAGTTTCTGCTTCAAAGGTTGGGGGACATTGATGGCCATGCTATATGAGGCACTCCAACTTCCTTAAGTCGATCTGTGACAATTCTGCCAAGATTTGGTTGAGCATTATCATCCATAAATAGAAAGTTGGAGGTGTGCTGGGTTCTATGATGTCTCTGAGGTAAGAATGAGCCATGTAAAATAACCTAATCGTTTTGCGCTGACTGGTGATGCCTGCTCAGACTGTCGCACCTCCTCCACCAAAGCAAACCCACTTGACCTTAGCATATCGCTCACCTCGCCTTCCCAAGCAACGCTGACGTGACACTTATCAGCGAACAGGATGGTAGACCACTGCTGCATTGTCCAGGTCACATGGTCTTGTGCCCACTGCAAATGTTCACGGCGGCGTCTTGGTGTCAGTGGAGTCTCCTGCAACAGTCGTCTGACATTCAAGCCAAAGCAATGGAGTCGGTTGCGAATGGTTTGCCTTGAAACCCTAGTACCCCCGCATCTCGTAAACGGGCCTGCAGCTATGTGGCAGTTGCATAATGATGTCTGAGTACATAGGTCTTTAGGTTCTGGTCATCATTACGGTCTCCCTCTCGTGGAGCTCCACTGCTGGGTCTCTCATGATCTCTGCCAGTAGTTCTGTGTCTTGATGCAAGTCTGCTGATGACACTTTGAGACACACCAAGTTCACGAGCAACATCTGTCTGCCTGCCACCGACCCAAAGAACACCTTCAGCACACCTTCACCCTACTTGTTACACATATTTTATGTTTAAAAACATCATTTTTTTATATTTGTTTATGTTTGCAATATTTGCATATTTGTTTAACTTGCATCATTTGCAATATTGAGGTCAATAACAGCCGCACAAGCATTTCATTGCATATCATACAGTGTATGATTGTGTACGTGACAAGTAAAATTACAAAAATTTGAATATAAGGCACACATGTACACAATGAGACCATTACACAAAATGAGGTTTGTCTATCACCCCAATACAATTGTCTCCCTATCCCAAAAATGTCTGAAGTGACATCCATGTATGACTCTCACAATGTCCCTAACTTATTGTGAGTGGTGTATTTATTTATACAAAAAATGAATAACCAATAATTGAAATCACTAAAAGCATGAATAAAAAAAATCTGAAACAAATATTGATGTATGAGGATTTTGTGGTGTACATTTTTTTACACAAAGAGTGCAAGAGGAGCAAAAAAAAAGAGCAAAATGCATACCCAGAGTATAGATGACATCTAAGAATGTCAGGATTGATGGCACCTGGGGACTCACCTGTGCCCAATTCGGACAGCACTTAAAAGGCCCCATGCAGCCACCCATCAGTGGCTGTGACATTCTTCGTGAACCCCTATAACTGTTCTATAGTGTGGAGTTTTGAGTTCTGGCAATCGGCACACATATGCGGGCTAGTTTGTGTTTTTTCCACCTTTTGTTTTCGGCCATCATGCCTATTTTTGTTTTCTGTTTAATAAATCATTTTTTACATTTTGTCCCGCCTGTGCGCTTCCTTCCCCCGTCAGCTCTCTGATGTGACAATGTCCCCTACCTAAAGCACAGAGAGAAAAGGCAGAGGAAGAAGAAAGCAGCCAGTCGTGGTGAGTGCGGGCGCCAGCGGGATGTGCCAGGACCGGGATAGGACCCCCACGTACTGGGAGAGCGATTTCTTCCCGGCAACCAGTGCCACGGTTTGACGTTGACCCCTGGATCCGCAAAACCCGGAAGTGGCAACGGAAGTGCTCCTCCGGTGGGGAGAAGGGCCGGCTCCAGCCGGAATGGCCGGAGCACTGCCCGTGGGAGCTGATCGCGTCCTGGCTCCAGGATGTCAGCAGGGTGGACGACCCATAGGACTGCTGGTAGGAGGACACAGGCGACTACGAGACCGATGATTATGTGAATTGGTGGGCGGGTGGTGCCGGGATGGCTCCGCCCATCGCTTGCAAGGTCCGTGGGGATCCATGTCACTTCCAACGGTGTGAGGACCATGAGGAGGAAGACGGCGATCCGGGGGTAAGCTGTTGGAAGAGGGCGACGGGAAGTCGCCAGCCAGCAACAGCCACCAACTCCAGCAACAGCAATCCACCTCTCCATCTCTGGTCGCGGACGTTCCCCAGCAGATCCCATGGTGCCTGGACCCTTCTCTGGAGTAGCAGGTACATGCCAGTCCTTTCTAACATCCTGTGGTGTGTACTTTGCTGCTCTTCCCTCCCTCTCAGTTGCGGACAAGATCACCACCATCCTCACGCTTCTGACCGGGTGAGCATGGGGCTGAGGCGCAGCCCTTTGGCAGCAGGGAGAGACAGACAAGATGGGTTATCGGGACTTCCTGGAGAGACAGAGGGTGGAGTTTGATCGGCCAGAGCCTGAGCTAGTGATCGAACTCTGCCCCACCACCACACCCAGCGCCAGTCGGGATCCTGCGCAAGAAGACCCAGCACTGGCGGGTCACAAGAGGGTCGCAACTCCCGTGATCCTGGCTGTGCCCCCTGAGGAGGTCCCAGCGATGGAGCTTGGTCCTCCAGTAGCAGGTAAGGAGGGCAGGCCAGGCATAGGCATGCATCCGCCTCCAGAGGGGCGGAGCACCACAGAGCCCCCTGGAAGGCATGAGGATTCAGCTGGGACAGTCAGGAAGAGGGCCTGCTTGTCCCAATGGACGCTAGTCGAATGGACTGGCGAAGCCCCCACGATGGCCCCAGCCTGGGGTGCGGTCAAAGTATGCCAGAGAGTCTGGGACCGCCTTCCTGCATGGTGCAGGGACAGAAGCTGGTCTCAGTGCCAGCAGGGACATGCAGCGAGATGGGTTGCATGTGCCCAGAAGGCACCAGCCTGGGGTGCGGTGAAAGGTTGCCGGAGGGTCTGGGACCACCTCCCTGCGTGGTGCAGGGACAGAAGCTGATCTCACCACCAGCAGGGACATGCAGCAAGAGGGGCTGCATGTGCTCAGAAGGCACCAGCCTGGGGTACATTGAACGGACCGCCTCCTTGCGCGGGGCAGGAGGAATGATGCAGGACGTCGGAGTGTAGGTGCAGAGACAGGGCCTGATTTGTCAGCCCTGATTTGTCTGTGCAGGTTGGAGGGACCGAGGCCACCATGCGGGACCATGTCTGGGAGCCAGCCAGAGGGTCCACCAGTGATAGGACACATCAGGGCAGGAGCCCTGTGGTTGCCGCTGCCCGCCCTGTCTCCTCCTCTGATGGTACTGCTGGGGCAAGTCCTCAGTCTTGTGCTTTTTTTTTTTCTCGTCAAACTTCCTTTTGACCTCCTTTACACATTTAGTGATGTTCTTGCAAGCAGTGAGTGCAAATTAGCAGAGGATTACTCATTACAACACGTGCTGCAACGATGCCACTCCAGAGAATAAGTAGAGAAATTGCTCTCTTATGTAAGAATGTATTTTTACATTTATTGGAAATAATAATATTGCTTTAATATTTTTTTTTATATTTTAAAGAATTTTGTGACATTTTCCCCCAATATGGTTCACAGGTCTGCTCATCACCTCTGCTGCATCAGAGCTTTTGAGGGAGCTGTCAGTTGATTTGGGTCAGAATGTGACTCTTGACTGCACTCTGAACAATACAGACACTGACAAATACTGGTGTGTGCAGCTCCAGTCACAGTCTCCAGTGATAATAATGCACAGTTTTTATAGTGATTCTACAACGGTCCATTATTACAATGATTTTTTTAAGAAGAAATATTCCCTACAAATACCTCATAGGTTATTCATACAGAACATCACTAGAGATGAACTGGGAATTTATTACTGCTTAGAAATAGATTCTCATTTAAAACTCAGCAGCGGTACGAGGCTCAGCATCACAGGTAAAGGGTGTTTTGCTGTTTGCACACTTACTTTTAAAAGACATACAAGTACAAATAAAAATATACATATAAAAGTATAAACTCTTAAAATATATTCATAATCTATGATATTTTGAAATGCACTGGGGAAATGATAGCTTTAACTTGATAGTGTACAGCATGTTGGCTGGTTTCCTTAATTTAAATTCTGTTTTTACATGCTTTTTAGATATTATTGCTTTTACAGATAGTAACATTGTGTTCCAAGATCAAACAGAGAAACCAGACAATTCCAGACAAGGTGTGAGACAACTTTAAATGGTCCTTTTACAGTATTTATGGTTAAAGTCTATTTACCACTTTACTCATTCTGTTTAGTTGCTTAGTTATCATTTTGTTTTTCAGATGAACACCAGAATGGGATGTTGATATTTTTTATCTTTTCCTGTCTTTTGAACTGCATTTTCATTGTTTTATTTTTTGGTGAGTATTTTCTGTATTAAGTTTACATAAGATGTGCTGGTCTGCAGTGTGCTTGAAGGCAACATTTTTACTTCAGTGTTTCTCAAGCATCTCACCTTCAAGAATCATGTGCCGGGACCTCCAGAGCGACCTGACGAAGTTCAGGTAATTATTTCTGTTATTTCAGACACAACACCATGTCCTCTGTAACTCTGCTTCATTTTGCTGCATCAGACATATAAACCAATAATTTATTAATGGAACTGGAAACGGAACTAGCCTAAAATTCAGTATGTAAATAGTCTGGTGTGTAATATTTTTTTGGTCAGATGCTAGAGTTTCAGCTCTGTGTTTTTCTGCAGTATTCTGAAATCAACCTGTCTGCCCAGCGCCGAGATCCCAGAAACACATGCACTGTGTATGCAGTCATTCAGAAGCATCAGAAGTAGAGCTTCCACTCGTACCCACAACCTACTACACGCTGTCCATGTTGTCCATATTCCTCATTTGTTGTGTTAGCCGTGGTTTTCACACCTTTAACAAAGCTACTTGTGTCACTCCTGCTACTGGTATCCTGAGCTGCAGTACAGTTTATATAAAGAACGGAAGTGGTTTGGGGTTAGGCTGGTGTTTTTTGAAACTTGCCGAACAAAAAATTTGCACATGCTGCCTGGAAATGGCCCTGATCGTGCCCTCTGTGATTTCCGGCGACTGCTTTACATCTTTTCACTTTTTAAATCTGTAGTTTTAACCAAATGCTTTGATAAAGAGAGCTTGTCTTAAAAACATGGGAATTGTTCATGTTTTTTATCTGCTGCCATCATGTCCGAGATTAAAAAAGGGAGAAGCAGAGAATGGTCTAGATGTGCAGGAGTCACGGCAGCCATTTTATGAGAAGAGTCTTCCATGTTGTGTAGATATTTGGGTCATATAACGCCATAATGATTTTGTTAATAGAAATATATATATATATAAAACTTCGACTGTGTTCTATACATTTATGAGAAACGTTGTGCTAAATGAATGTATCAAAATTAAATATATGTATTTTTAGTTGGTTTTGTTTAGTAATAGATTTTGTTGTTATGTTTTGTATTTTGTATATATAAGATATTGTCAAAAGGAGGAAACGTTCATTTGCTGTCACATCATCCAACAGTGTGCATTTGTAGGTTTAGTCTCACCACACCTTAAAGATCGACTGTGGTTGACAAGTCACTTCCACTGGCTTCATGCACTTACCTGCTTTCTCAGTGTCATTTGTGAACAGGAGGAAGTAGTGAGGATTCAGCAGCATACTACACATTTAACATTAGTTTTAATATTACTGCTTTCTGCAGGGTACAGATACACGTTGGTGGCTTTAGGTGACTTTGGCCAAATTTTACCTTTTTAGGGAGAAATGCTGAGACAGATACAACCTCCTGTCACAAGTGGCATCATTTATTTTATTTTTATTTTTCAAACTATTCAAACAAATGTTTATACACGAGTATTTTAAGCAGGTCCGAAGATAGAAAGTACTGTTGTGATTATATTATGTGGAGCAAAAAATGCTCCACATAATATGATATTATTACAGATTAATTTTATACCTTCACCTGCATGGTTTCAGTCTGCCTCTAAATCAGTTCTTTTCATGACATGCCTGCTCTTAAAGTCCATGTTCATATGATTACACACATTGACAATGAGAGTGTGTCTATTCCCCAGGCTAAAATATGGCCATATTAAAAATATTAATGGTCTTGTTTCACTTACCTTTGATCAGATGTCCATTTGCGAGCTTTACGTCTGTCTTCTGTCCATTGCTGCTTCATTATGCAAACATGTCAGCAGTAGAACTGGTTCTACCAACTACCAACGCCTACATTCATAAAGGGCCAGAGTGATTACTTGAAATACTCCAGCTAATGGCCAGTAGAAGAGTACTGTTCTGTGCTGGATGGACTTTGCCGCAGTCAGTTCAGTTCCTGCCTGCTAATTATTTACTTGACAGCACATTAAGTTAAAAGTGGGACTGGATCTTGAGGATAAACACCATGAAATGCAGCAGGAAAGACCTGTCATCTACACCAGTGGTTACCAACCTGGGGAACGCAGGTGTGATCCCCCAGTGAACCCCAGTGATCGCAGGTGGGTATGTGTGCTATATAGACTGGAGCTGCAAACACCAACTTCTGGTCTACAGTCTCTATCCTTTTCATATGAATCGCTGCTTGTAAATATGATTCGTTGATTGGTAAAAGTGTTTTGCATGTCGTATAATTGATTCATTAAACTTGTTCTTTATTAAATGTTCATTTGATTTGCAATTCTGAAGTAGATCACGGTGATCAGGTGATGTGTTTAAATTATTGCAAGAGAGATACAAAAATGGATGCAGACGAGGTGAAATGGAGGCAAGCAGCTGCCAATTATATTTTAAACCCATTTATTTTCTTTGTAGCACACACAAAGATAGACGGCCTTTTAAAAAAACAGTACAATACAAGAACTCACGGGGTCACGGCTGTATGGAAATGGTGCAGTAAAACACTGACTGTGTGCCTCATATTTATTTAAATGCACCACATTGAATAACAGTCGGGCTGGGCTGAATTCTGTTGGGCTTGGGCTGGCTCAGGCCTAGCTTTTTAGGGACGATTATAGGTCTTATATAGACTCTACATATCCTGTAGTGTAAAACAAGGAGAACAAAAACTGACAACTGCTGTTGTAATTAATCATTTTATGTGTATGTAGGAAGGAATTGGGGTTGAGGGGTCCTGGCTTGTGTTGGAACAGGCAAGGTTGGCACTTCATTTCCTGTGCTCAGGTGCATGAGTTAGATCAAGTCTCGATAGCGCATCCTATGACATAAGTTTGCCTCAGAGATCAGCATACGCTTTATACTGGGTCTCATACTGAGTTGTGTGTAGGTTAGAGGGTATAGCATAGCTGCTGTGGAGTTTTTTGTTTCCACTCACTACCCTACATATTATTGACCAATGGATTTTATGTTCAGTGTGGTTAAAGAGTGAGAGTTCACAGCAATACAGGAAAAAAAAAAAGCAATGCACGTAAACATGAAATCGCTTCACCAGGCAAGGCCATTTATAGAACATTCCACTTTATTGTCACATGCCACTTTCACCCACATGATTATAGCCAATGACAGTGAATAAAATTGTTTTCATCTTGACATAAATATACTTCAGCAACATATTCAGTAGGATCAGTTTCACTCACTTTCAGTGCCTCAGTACAAGTTTGAGCTAAATAAATAGGATAATCAGATCCCCGCATTCTACTAAAATAAAAAAAAAACTGCACTGGAATGATCTTTAAAACACCATGGTGAAAGACAACAGAAGAATATCTATAAACATCAACACCCAGATCCTTTTTGTTTGGGGGAAATATGATAGCAATCAGTTAACACATTTTTCACACAGTTCAGTCAAATGTGACAAAATCAATAGTCTGTACACGCTTTAACCCCAGGAAATATACAGCACACATCTACCAGCACATTTCAACAATAAATTAATATCACCGTATAAACAGTAGCATCTGAGATGTAGAGAGTAGGGCTTAATGCAGTGAGCGTTTTATTCTAAAACACATAAATGAAACAACTGTTTACCGGTAATAACAAGCTCACTAACTCCCACAATGACTGAACAAACACACACAAGACAGGACTGCAGTGGTGAGATGAGGAGGGTGGCTGGAGACTTCAGTCCAGTCGGATCTTCTGATTGGTCATCCGGTAGATGATGCTGTCGTAGCCAGGATCCATGTTCCACAGGTTGTAAGCGATGGCGATGACCGCCAAGACCAGGACAATCATGAGCCACAGAATGATGTTGAAGATGACTGCATATTGAAAGTTGTACTGATAGGCCAGGTTGTAGGGACGCTGCGAGTTACTCTGAAAAATAACATGAAAAGAAGAATAAATAAACAAATACTTCTACCCAAACATGTCAGTCAACAAGCATGATGGAACCAAGTAAGGACCCACAATCTGATTAGTTGCCAGAATGGAGCGAGATCGTCGGGTGAGTGGGGTTTCAAAGTTTTGCACCGTGACCACCTCAACCACAGCGTTGTTGCTGTAGACGCCGAAAACATCAGCAGCAAACTGAAAAAGAAGCAGACGTTTAGCGAGCAGACTGCATCACTGCATCACAACCACAATGACCAACTGCGCTACATGTTATGTACATTTTAGGAAGGTTCAACTCATTTACACATTCAGTAAAAAGCAGACACGATGACCTTACCTTCTGTAAAATGCTGGCCAGGATGCTGGTGGCGTCCTGGAACTGAGGGGAGTCCTTGCCGTAGTGCCGGCTGATTTCCTCCAGCCCAGACAGCTCTAGGGAGTAAAGGTCAGGGGCGTGGTCCTTCGCCAGGTGCCTGTGTCTCTGAAGCTGCAACACAGAGAACAGCACTGACTTCCCCTGCACCAGGAACTTGTGAATCCTGCAAGCTCCATGCTGGAGATCTCAGTGAAGATTTGGGGAGCCGATGAATGAAAATGCAATTTCCTTAGGATTTCCCAGTATAAATTGCACCATATGTAATAATTAAGTGCATTAAACTGTGTAACATTTGACAAAATGTCTAAGAATCAATACACTTCATGAAATACAGGCAACTTCTCAAATTCAGAGTTATCTGGCAGATCAAAGCAGCAAATGTGTATCACAATAAAACCTGATAATGTAAACTAGCCAAGAAGGTGTGATTCTCACCAGTGCAGAGATGTCATGGAGCACCTGAATCTCAGACAGGAAAAGCAGGTCTGCCTACAGTGCGTAATGGACAGGGGTCAGAATAATCATTAATATTGTTATGCATGTAAAAAATAAAATAAAAATCACACTTTTAACTGCACTATAAACTCTGAACGTAACTGAACCTCTCAATATATTAAATAGCAATAATAAAAAAAAAAACTCAATGCAAGGCTTCTGTACTGACCTTTTAAAACCTTAAAGAGATCAGCAACTATACATGCATATACACTAACACTTCCCATCCAAACTAATACTTGAGAGGTGCTGCAAAGACGAACAAGCAAAACTGGCCAAGGATACGTGCACAAAGTTTGTTCAAAAAGACTTGAGGCAGTAATTGCTTATAAAGGTACTCTTTCTGGATGCACTGCAGCTGCACCAGCTGTATGTACATTTTTTGCTATACCATCATTAAGAAGCCAAATGGGTTATGATAGGATGTTTTCATTCCTTCAATCATTAGAAGACGGCAAGTCTGACCATTTATGCAGTATGAGAACTCATTTTTACCTAAATGTAATTTTAAAAGGAAAAAAACATAGCATAAAAATAACCCACATTTAGTGTTACATTATAGTCCTCTGAAGTGACCTGCAAGTTGATCTATCATGAACGTGGCGCCCCCAGAGGGTTGACGGGAGAAATAACAGTTGACTTCAACTGTATTTTGTTTGTCGTCTGTTAAATAAGTGAGAGGCAGTACTACAGACCTCATTATTCCTGCTGAGGGAGTTGACAGGCAGGGAGTTGAGGATAGAGCCTTCCTGGGACAGACGCCCACGGATCTGCTGCAGGGTCACAGGAAGGTCTTCAAATACCGTGTTAGCCATTCCCATCATATACAGCCTCTGCATAGGAAAACAAATACATGCACCACATGTAATAATCAAAGCCATACATTAGAAGACTAAAAAGTTTGAGGACCTGTTGATATTTGGTTTGTAGCCTCAACACTGACGGTGGTAAGGAGTACACACAATGGATTACGGACCAAAGAATATCAGCATAAACATTAACAACGCAACTGTGTACAGATATGTGTGTACACCCGCTGCTGGCCTACAAATCCAAAGAAAAGCACCTATATAAGTTGCTCTTATATGGGTTCTTTAATATAGTCTGCCAAATGCTGTAAATGTAAAATGTAAATTTACAAGAATATTTCCCATTGACAGTCAAGCACTTCCTGTTACTGTTCAGTACAGCTCATCCACCAGTTGTTAACCACATGCATCAGTATTTCCAACACATTATGATAAGAACAACAATGCAACACTAGGAAAGGACCATCTTAAAATCAGCTCAGATTACACCTTACACTAAACAACTGAGATGACAGGACAGCGTCGCAACTCCTGCAAAGCTCATTTGTAGTCTTGGATATTCAGGGAAATATGTCTATGACTTAAAATGTTTGGAAATCCTATGGTGTAAGGCCAACATTACAAAACTCTCCACTCCTGTTTTATAGCTATCAAAAATATTTAAATGATTATTATGCAGTTAACAGAATCATGAAATAAAAATTTGCCTTCTTAAAACATTGGGGTCTTGTTCTGAAAGAGCAGGATTGGGCCAATGAAATTTTTAAACAAATTAAAATCTTAACATGAACTAGGGTTAGATGGTTAACAGTTTGGAACACCACCCATAAGATTATGATCAGACAACTGTGATATGACAAATAGTATGTGTGGAAGAACAAATGCAGCAGATGAGCAGGCCAGCAAGTACGATACACTTGCAAATGAAACATTTTATCAGAGACCTGGAAGCTGTGTGCGTCTTCATTAACAGAAATAATTCACCTGATTCTTCTTTATTTACATGATCCTGTCCCTCTGCAGAATGGCTGATAACTGCTTATGCCACGATCAATCAGTACATTTGTTAAACCTTCAGGAAACCAAGAGTGTCAAATGCTGCAATCACAGTAAAGCTCCCTGTCAAACTTGTTGCCTTGTTTGTTATTTTTCAAATTAAAAATATTTGTCACGTACAGTCATACACGGTATGATATGCAGTGAAATGCTTATAGACCTCAATATTGCAAAAATTTTTAACGTGTTATTCAATACTACTGTGTCTTCAATTTTATTCCATGATGTAAAAAAATAAATGAATATGTGAATCCAAACCATTGACTGCTCCTGTATTTTATTGCACTTTAATATAAGAGAAGTGTACAATCTAACATTGTCAAAGAATGTTAGATTTCTGTCAATCAGGCTTAAATGTCTCACCTCCTCACTTGGGGCCAACTGCAACACCACGGGTGTGCTGTCTGCAAACAGTGTGTGCACTGTGCTGGCAACGCTGTCGAGCGTAAAGGGCACGGGCTGAGGAGAGAAAACAGGAGAGGAAACAGAGAATGAGACATCGTCACATGACCATGAAAATGAGAAGTCCCTCTTGAGTAACAAGTGAGACATGTGATCTCCTGTTAGTAAAAAGGGGCGTCAGAAATATGTCTTACGTTGTCTAGAGGGTAAGAGGTTATGTTGTTGGGCAGACTGAGACTGTCCACTCCTCGAACCACTACCAGCACGTTAGCCCTTGGTCGCTGGAAAAGAGGACCTGCCTGAAGGCCAGGCCAATCCAGATCCTACAGAATGTAAAAGACAGACATGCTTTTACAGTTTTGTGAATGACACACTAAACTTATTTTAAATTATTACAACAAACAGGGAACGTACCTCATGTACAGAGAACCCCATGGTAAGTGCCACCAAAGATGGGACCTTCTCCCCAGAGATGGGCCACTGTCCATCTAGAAAAGTGACATACGAGGGGCTGCGCAGAACTGTCAGGCGGTCTCCCAAAACACCTAAATGAAACCGAGAACATGTGATTAGCATCATACTTACCTCACATTTACATTTCATACAATTGTAGGTTTAAGTCGTGTGCATCGGAAAAGGCTGTTTATGGTTTTATCCCAGTCATACGAATGGACGAGCCGCAGTCACATTACGTATTTACTGGGCAGTCATCATCTTATCCTGTAATTAAGCCCTTCATTCACTTCTACAGATATTATATTAGTGATCAAGAAAATTATACGAGAAATAAAATTGCTCAACTTGAGGGTTTTTACTAATCGTACATCTGTGCGGGTGATGCTAGCTGCTAACGATAATGGAGTGCTACAAGCTAAGCTAGTTAGCGCGAGGCAGACGACCACCGGACATCTGCTGCGTCTGCAAACAACAAACAGGAAACAATAAAGCGGACACCAAGCAAACGACGAGGCGCCGCAAACTCACCGCAAAATATACTTGTGCACGCAACAAGCAGCGAGTAGATCGACGGCCGCTTCATCCTTGGTATATCTCTGAAGGACTGCACTTCCTTACGCCAGTCACCTGACACGCTGCAGAAAGGACATCACGTGATGCGCACGGACAAAGCCCCACTTCTGCCGAGACATCCGACTCTGCCTTCAGTGCCATAGAGATCCAATAAGTAAAGCGACAAAAACATTTTTCTACCTAAAACGAAACGAATTTGGTACTAAATTGAAGTGTTTCCTATAGTATTAATCATATAGTTCTTAATTCTTTATGCCATTGAATATTTAACTCGACGTTGTCAAACTCACGAATCGACCGTCTTGTCTTTTTGATTTCCGCCCCTAAATGCGTCATCATGCGTTGAGGCTTTGGGATTTGCTGCCCCCTGCCGTTCGGACTTTGCAAGGCCAACTTCATTTAGTGAAAAAAACTTTCACTGGCAGGCGTCCCCTGCACCCGAAGCAGTGCTTCTCAAACAGGGGTGTGCATAGCGATGCCCATGGAACAGGCAGCAGGGTTGTTTTGCACCGAAGTGCAGTGAACGAACCGGCGGAGGAGGAGACAGACGAAGGTAACGAGACAAACGCACGTAAGATGAAGGAATCTCATGGTGACTGTGGTGGGAGATGAGGAAAGAGTGCCTTAAAACCAGTAATATAGGGCGCCATACATCCAGTGGCCGCCACAAACAGTGTTTCTTAAATCTAGTTGGTATCACCGTGCCTTAATATGAAAAGAAGAAGCCCACTTTTATTTACCTGCATAGCAAAGCCTATTAAATAGTAGCAGTATTAATAATAATACGGTTTAATATCCCAATTTTGTATTGTTGACCACAGTGTACCCTTTACCTAGAAGGCTTTGTCCGCTTGTTCTTCACACAGCCAGATTCATGGTAGGTCAGGTGACTGCATACACAGGTGAGTGCTTTCACTCCAGGAATTTCATTATGGCTAATAATGTCATGCTGTTCCCTATACACAACAGTGAACCTCGAATCTTGAACTTGGTTCCAAGCATTGGCTTTATTTCAAACTCTTTTACAATTAATTTGCTCTTTTTCTTGAAGTGCAGAAGAATGTCTGAACATTGCCTAGATGGCTCTGAAGCAGATAAGATGTCTTAAAAGAGAGATGATGAGATATTTAAATTACTGACAATAGGAATAATATTTTAATCACAGTGTAAACTGTACACATGACCGGACAGAAAAAAACACAAAATGTACGAGCCTTTAACTAATGCAGCTAATGCCTTCTGGTAAATATGCTGCATTCGTAAGAAGACTTACACTTCAAGATCCAGGAAACACACCACATCTTTAAACACTCACAACATTGGACTAAACCTGTAAATTCTACTATACTACTAACAATATCGTTTTTGCACTGTATGCATATTGATTGTCTTGTATAAGATTTGTATATCTGTAAATGTAATAAATAATGGTGCACAATGTATAAATGTGATTCTGATTTGTGTTTAAGGCTGTGTTTGGATAGTAATTGGCTGAAATGCTGTGTCTTGCTCTTACACAATGTGATTTATGACCTTTCTGACTCTGAGCCAGAGCTCTACATTGACATAAATTGATGGGCCTGAGCTTGGTTTTGTGGAAATGTAAAAGTTATCCAATAACTTAAATCCAGTATTAAATCAGTAGGGTATCTACAGGCACGTGCAGTAATCATGTGGGTTTTGCAGAGCTATTAGTTTGGATTAGCCAGGCCTTTCGATAAAAACGATTAAATGAATTGATTTCCACAGCTGCCTGGACCGCCGACTGCACCCCATCACAGCCTTTACTGCCACGCAGCCTGAACTTAGCAAGACTTTCTACTGTGATCCAGCGCTGCTTTCAGTAATAATATCCCCCTGTGGCCATGCAAACCTGGCACATGACAGATTTCTCTGTGAAAAAACAGCGCAACCTACTTCATCTGCAGTGCAACCACGTAGGTTGATTTTAATCCGTCAGTGTTGCCAGGTCTGCTGCCATTAGAGCCTAAACCAACCCGAATAAAAAAATGAAATATATGTCACTCCAGATATTAAAAGGTTCACACAACTCTCTCTCTCTGTGTAGAGGGGAGGGGGTAAATGGGTATCATGTGGCAGTCTCTCTCACAATATGTATGTGTTGTCTGTTGTTATAACCTACTATAGCAAACTCTTAATTCATCCTTTTTTGCCCTTCGTAATATATAGTTTAATCCTGACTTAATGGAATTACTACCATCTCCTTGCGTCCAATCATATATATTTATAATTATACAGCTATAACTCATGCAAATGTCGCACTTCCATCCCGCCGTTTTAAAGGAAGGAAATCCGCGGATCTGGCAACCCCCACAGTGTCGGCTGCGCTCTCCGCGGCGCCGCTTGGTGGCGCTGTGGTCACGCCGCCCGAACTTCGCCCGCCTCGCGGAGGCCGGAGGTCGTTAATGGCCACATTAGGAATTTACGTACCTGCCTTCAGCCCCTGATCACTTTTTTTTTTTATTATTATTTTGCGCTTCCAGAGTTTAATCCAATGAAATGTTTACTGTCGCGCTTTATCAGAGCCGTGCGACCAGAAGCGGAACCAGACGTCGTGCGGCCTGCGCCAAGTCCTCCCGGTTCTGCACGTTCCCACACGTGACGGTTCACGAAACCGGGAAACCGCGAAGTTCTGGAAAGAACGTGTTCAAGCCGCTCTCTTCACCGCCTTTATTTCACCGCCGCCGCGGCTGGTCGTCTCCTGCGGCCGGATTCGGTTCGAGGGAGCGGGGCGGAGCGGCCCGGTAGCGGGTGGGTGTGGGCGGACCGCGTGGAATAAACCGACGAAAGGTGGAAAGCTGAACCGACTCGTGTCGAGTAACACGTGGCCGGGTCTGAAGGTCCGATCCCGCTCCGGAACGCACGGAGAGACACCGCGCCGTCCGCGTCTTTGTTGTCGCGATGAATGGCGCTCGTCACGTCCCCGCGGGCCTCGCGCGAGCCGCTCGATCCCGTGACCCGGGGTCGCGGCGGGGGGGGTCGCGGGCTGCCGCTGTCCGTCACGCAGCCGCTCTCCAGGCTCTCGGCAATCCTATTAGGGGATCGCGGCGCGTGGGTGTGTGGGCCCGGCGTTCGCGGCAACGAAATGGAAAATAATGTTCGGCCCACGCAGGATATTAAAACATATGAATCCTATAATAAAAAAAAGCAAATAAACAGGATCGGAAGCACGCGATATATAATGTCGAATATACAATGTAAAAATAGTAGAAAAAAAAGTATATATAAATGTACAAACTCTTATCGCCACAAACGTTAGGATTACGACTATTTTGTGGGAAGACAACTGTTTTGTGTAATTTTTATCAGCTATAATTATTAGTATTATTTTTTTTTTACTTTTGTAATAACGTGGAGAGGGTCTGGTTCCCACTTCACGACGGGGGAATACATAAAAGATATAAATAAATTCACGTGAGTTTTGGTTTTGTTTACGCCGCGACGCCTCATTTGCGCGCCCCGCTCTCTCTCTCTCTCTCTCCCCCCTCCTCTCTCGCTCGCTCGTGTTTTATTTCACGCGAGCGTGGCGCGGAGTGTGCTGGCTTTATGGTAATTGCGGTTCCCCGCCTGGCCTTCTGGGTAGAGTACGGCTGGGGCGCGTCGCGCAGCCCTCATTCTCCGCGGCGCGGTCACAGGCGGCGGTCGTGCGGCGACGGGAGCCGAGCCGAGCGGGGGACGAGGAACCGACTGCGCCAGGCGCGGGGACGGCGTGCTTGTTGTCTGCGAAGCCCAACATGGCGCTGCGTGGCTTTATCGGGCTGAATTAGACCCGCGCCGAACCCGGAACCGAGCGGGACGGAGGATGGTTTTATGCGACGTTTCCCACGAGCGGATCTACGGCGACACTTTGGAGAGTTGACGTTCCGTTCCAGCCGGGGAAAATAAAAGTGCGTGCTGTGGATCTGACTTTTTACTTTGACTGAGATGTTCGTCTGACTCGGGCGCCCGACAACTTCGCGCCGGTGGAGGACGAGAAAAAAACCCGAGTGGGAAAAGCCGGGTCCCGCTGCGTGGGGTTTCGTGTTGGGAATTTAACATTCTGGTAAGAGCGTTTCCACTTTTCCACGCGGTTCTCTGCTGCTGCTTCTCGTGTTTTTTTTTATTTTTATCTTCCTTTCTTCGCGTCGGACCCCACGGAGCCCCCGACCGCGCCGACGTCCGTCTCGCAAGTTCCTGTCGGAGCGTGGCGCCTGACGGCGAGTTTCCTCTCGGGTCGTGTACTTTATTCTCCTTTTTTTTTTACGGAGGTGGGGAAGGAACGAAACGTCCCCCGTCAGTCATTTCTGTAATGAATTCCCACTTCGGGGGACTTTCCAGGTCGCCCCGCCGCGCTCCCGGGGAGGAGGAGGGAAGACCGGGGAGCCTCTCGAACCTCGATCGCCAAAGTGCGCGTCTGGTTTATATATTTTTATTTTATCACCGCGAGGTTATCGATTTGGAGCCTCGCCCGGTTTTTATGGCGATCGCGGCTCCGCGGTTTTACGCGTTTGGAGGTCACCCTCCTCCTCCTCTTCCTCCTCCGGCGGCGCGGGGATTTACATCGCGCCCGCCGATCAGCCGGCATTAGCCGCTTTCCGGCGTGGTGCGGGGGGACCACGCGGTTAAAGTGTGTGTGTGTGGGGGGGGTTATTCCCTCCGGCTGGTGCGTGGTGAAGGTCGGAGAACAGCGACACGTGTCCGGTACGCGCCGAACACTTTTTATTTCCCGCGAAGTTGCTCGGCGAAGTTGCGGCGGCGCCCGGATACCGAATTTACCGTCTCTACACCGACCTCTTAGAACGCGGCGAGGTGAACGTCTCGAACGGTTCGAATTTACTTTCCAAAGTGTCCGGCGGGGCGTTCGGGTTCCACTTCACACACACACACACACACACGCGGAGCAGTGTGCCGTAAACCCGTGTACTCTGCGCACCGGATCACGCGCCACCGCGTACGGTCCGTCCGATGAGAGTCGTGCGGTGTGTGTGTGTGTGTGTGTGGGGGGGGGTCACCTGGGACCCCGAATTGTTCCGCCGCTTTTAAGCTTTTGAGAGAATTCTGTCCCCGGGGGTGACGGGGCTGATTTGCATGACTTGGACTCCCGTAGAACGGCGGGCATGAATAACGCGGTGGAGCCACGGGCTTTTGTGATCACGCGGCTTTGTGTGGACACGGAGGAGGAGGGGGGTCCGAGTCGTCGTGGGGGTGGGGTGTTTACTTTTTTGGCGCTTGGTTGGAGCCCGACGCGCCGGTCCGAGGTTCTCGCTGCTGGCCGAAAGCCCCGTTTCCTGAACGGAACGTTTTGAAAACAGAACTTTTACCTTGAAAACGACCCGGAGCCGATAAAGGTCGTTTATTCCGAGGCCTTTTAAAAAGGCGCGCACGGCGCGGGGAGGAGGACCGCGGCCGCGCAGCTCGGGTTTCGGGGTCGTGGCTCCCGCAGGAGGCGTCACGGTGCGCGATTGAAGTTTTCTCTCCCGGTCCCGGCCTCCCACGGGACGACGGGGCCTGAAACCGGAGAGCCCCGCGGGAGGACGCCGGCGGCGCCTGCGCATTGTTCTCCGGACGGCGGGGAGAAAAGAAAAAGGAACTTAACGCACGTTTCACTTCGGTCGAGTTCTGGTCGCAAAAAAAAAACGAAAAAAAGAACTCGGCAGGCGCCGAGGGATTGTGAAAGGTTCATTTTAACACGCGCGACAAATCCCCGCATTCCCGGCCTACCGATACGCGCGTCATTGCGTGCAGCTTATTCCGTTCAGGACACGTAAATACGACGCGCTGCGCTGTACAGGACACTCCGTGTCGCGCAACACCAACCTGCCGTGAACTGACACATCGTGGACATTTTACCACGTTCAGAAAAAAGTTAACAACGTTTATTTGGCGCAGAACGCTGGATGTCCCGTTAACGTCAGAAGAAGGCGCGGCGGCCTGGAAATACTTTTGGGTCGAATATCTTTCATTTTATTTTTTTTATAACTATATATAAATAGTTTCCTTTCTTCCTCCCAGCCATTCCGATCCCGATGTTTGACCGGACCTGGGAAGTCCGTGGAATTCTTTCGACTCTTCCCTCCGCGTGTCGGTAATAAAACGCGCGGCTGCGGCGGCGGCTCCGCGCCCGGGAATGCTGGCCGGCTGCCACGCGGGCCCGGCGGTGAGCTCCGCCCGGAGGGAGGGGGGCCCGCCGACCGGCTTTAGGTGTCGATTACGGGAGCCGCGGTGGAAGCTGCTCCCGAGACGCGAACGCCTGTCATTCCCCGCCTTTCAGCCGCGTGTTTTAGTCCCGTCAAGTTGGCGCGCTGGCGGCGGTACGCGCCGTGTCCTTGGCGTCTCCCCCAGACGAACAAAGGATGTCGCCGCAGAAAACGAGCGTCAATACCGACATTCCACGGGCCTGGAGGTGCTAGTAGCCTAGTGGGTAACACACTCGCCTATGAACCAGAAGACCCGGGTTCAAATCCCATTGTGTCCCTGAGCAAGACACTTAACCCTAAGTATCTCCAGGGGGGGACTGTCCCTGTAACTACTGATTGTAAGTCGCTCTGGATAAGGGCGTCTGATAAATGCTGTAAATGTAAAATGTAAAGGCCTCGGATGGCTCTCCCTGCAGTGAACGATTAACGCTCGATAATGTCGCATCGCGCAAAAAAAGCCGACAAAGAAATGAAAACATCCCCCAATTCTTCGTATGAGTCGAACCGACCGACTAATAACCGTAAAACGTCTCTCCGTTTGTTTATCTCTTTATCTCTTTAAAACGGGGGCAATTAACCGGGCGCTGGCTGAGCGCCACCCCTCCTCCACCGTGGGACCGTCACCCCGCTTACCCGGTTAAAACCCGGGTCACCGGAGCCCCGGGACTCCCGCAGCCGGTCGTGGGTGCGATGAAAAGAATGAAGCCGACCGGCGTGTCGCGGCGACTCGGGATTCTCCGCGCAGTCGCCGACGCGTCCGAGGCCGCTGCTTTAAATATTAACACGCGCTGCATAATTAATCGTTGTAGTTTTTCGTTTCGCTTCGAATGCAGAGAGCGGCGAAGGGCGAGTCGGCCGGCCGGTCGCGGCGATGAGCGTCGTGATGAAATTTGACGGCCATCTTGCGTCCTCGTCCTCTTCTCGGCATGGACGTGTAGGGCGCAGGAAGAAGGCCGCTGCAGGCCCGAGCAGAAGTGTGTGTGTGTGTGTGTGTGTGTGTGTGTGTGTGTGTGTGTGTGTGTGTGTGTGTGAGAGAGCTGCGTGTGATGTCAGTTGGTCACCGATTGAGTCATTGTGGTTTGAATCTTGTACCACGTTGCGTCTGCATCAAACCAGAGAGTCGAAGCTGAAGCCGGATTGAAGACGGTCAGATGTAAAACGCCTTGCTATGCACATGCCGTTTGGTAAAATAACATCCTTTTGTACTTTATCTCAACAGGGCATTGCCAAAGCGTTATGGTGAAGTCCAAGATATACTTAATAAACTAACAAAGGAAAAAAAAAAAAAAAAAAGAGAACACTCAAAGCATGGTAAGATTAAATACATATCAACTATCAAACATCTATCCGTAATTATTATTTTTTTGTTGTATAGAATATAACCGTCTCCAGGCATCAGTGTTAGTTGTCAGGTCTTGAGCTGATATGCCCAGTTAGCAGTCCCTGAGTAAATAACTTATCGGCATAATAAATTCTTTGAGGAATGAATGCAACAAGGTCATTTGCTCTTTGTGTAACTGTGGATTTAACTGTACTGCAGTATTATAAGCGGTGGCAATGTTTAAGTAAACCTACAGGTTAATCATTAGTTGTAAAGAAAAAAAATTATAATAATAATTTCAGTGCCTGTGATTTAAAGGAAAATAATTTTCTCCTTGAGCTCATATTTAAAATGTAATAATGTTACCTGTTTTTTTTTTTTTTTTTTTTAATCTGTGTGCATTTTTTTTATTTTTCCTATGCTGCCTCTTTGGCTGCTCTCAGGTGGATGCGAGTGCAGCTTGCAGGATGAACCCACTTGCTGCACTTGGCATTGATCGAAGTGGCCTAATGCGGGAGAGCCTCCGCGTTCATGGAGGAATGGTATATCCTCCAGGAATACGTACATTGCCTACAGAAAAGGCCAGAGAGGGCGCTTCGCTTCCCTTGGGGTATGTCCCTGATCTTCTCTACAAGCCGGATGTGTCCCTGGACGGCAGGAAGCAAACAAATGGCTATGTTGGCCTTTACAAAAGTCCACCGCCTGGCCTGCAGAAGCCGATGGTGGTGCCAGGGGCAGGAGCAGACACCTTAGGGCTCGACCGAAGAGTCGATAAGCCGCCAGAGCTTGGCCTGAATGGCAGCAGCAGTTTCCTCAGACTACCTTGGGTGAGCCCTTACCATGAAGCTGCAATGTACCCGTTCCTGGATTCCAGCAAGTACATGTACAAAACATCGATCATGTCACAGCCCCCCACCTACTTATCCCAGCATCTGGCCTACCAGTCCTTGTGCGCGGGAGCTGGTGGAAGTGCAGCCGGGGCGGAGCGACTCTTCTACGTGCCCCCGTACCCCTCTCCCATGGCCTCACCTCTTGCCCCACCTATGAGAATCCCCACAGCAAGCGTTGCACCAAATACTCTCTCTCCACTGATGCACTGCCAGGACAAAAGCATGCAGAGCATCGGGCCAAGGATCCACCACGAGCCATTTGGGCAACAGCTTCAGCCCCAATCCCACCTCTCGTCCCACAGTGGGAGCGGTGGCAGTAGCAGTAACGGTAGCAGCAGCGGCGGCAGCAAGTCCAGCCGGACGCAGTCCGGCAAGAGCTCCAGCTCCGGTGCCACCAGCAGCAGTGTTAGCAGCAGCGGCGGCAGCATGAGCAGCAGCGCCTGTCCCCCTGTGGACACCAGCCCTGCGCTGGTGATGCAGTCACCGCGCTCCACCGCCAGGCCCCTGCCGCAGCCCTCTGTCCCGGTCCCTCCCCCACCCCCTCTCATTGATAGCACTTTGAATTCCCCCAAAACCATATTTCGAAGCCCCTCGTCGTCGTCTTCGCCGTCAATGTCCCACCCTTTCTACGTGACCACTGTGGCATCTGAGCACCGTTCACCGGTACGTTCATCTGCCCACAAATCCAAATCCAAAGAAGGGAGCTCTGAGCACAGAAGCGGCCAGACGGAAAGGAAGGGGAGCAAGTCTCCTTCGAAGACCTCCCCCTCTGACAAACCGGCGTCACAGGCTCCTACCAAAGACCCTGCGGACAAACCATTGGATTTGTCTGCCAAGATTATGGATTTTGAGGGGCTTCCTAATGGATACCCCGCAAAACTTGAGGCCTTGGCTAAACTGGGATACTCTCCTGCTGCTCGTTATGGACTTCCTCCCAACCACGAGCTGCTGAAAGAGACACTCTCTCCCCCTACCACGTCTTCTGTGGCTGGCACTTCCTCGAAAACCTCGGAGAGGCCCGAAATCATTAGCACTTTACACTCCTCCTGGGTAGTGCCTAGCTCTGCCCCTGCCCCCAACCCTGAGTCGAACCAGAACAAAGGGTCCTCTGTGATCAAAAACAAGAATCTGGAGCATGTGATGCCCCAGCAGAGGAGTTCGTCCTGCCCAAGGATTGGAGAGTCCAATTCGGCCGTTGTGCCCAATCCCACCCCTGTAGTCGTGACGCCTGCCGGTCGCCCTGCCTCAGCATCGCCATCGCCGAAGGTCAATGGCGAGTGGCCCAAGTCCAGTCCGACGGCACTGGAAAAACCTCCAGCGACCGGCCGTGCAAGCAGCCACCCCTCGTCTGCCAAATCTGTTAAAACCCCTAAAAAAGCGGAGGCTCAAGACATCCCCTACAAACCTCAGCACCCTCACTTGGAGAATGGCCACCCACCTGGCCATCTGTACATGCCCCAGAGCGAGGCCTATCTGACCCACAACTTAGCATATGCTAACCGGTATCTCCCGTACTCGGTCCCCGAGATGCCCCTCTCTCACTTACCGTTGCCTGGCAAGGGCCCGGTGTACCCCCATCCTGTTCTGCTCGCCAGCAGCACGCTTTACCCCGCTCACTTGCCCCCGAAGCCTGGCCTCCCATATGGAATCCCACCTGGCCATGGAGAGTACCTGACGTACCATGACTCTCAGGAAATGGTGCATCCCCTCATGTCTCCCCACCTCAGCATGGACCCCAAAGTCGGCGAACGGCTCGAGTTGAGACCGAGGCCCCCTGATAAGCCGTGGCACGTCGAAGAGTCCCCGTACAAAAGGCCGGGCGCCTCCGAGTGCGACGCGATCTACAAGTCGGAGCGCGAGGCAGAGAAACCGGATTGCCACGGCCCCAAGCAGCAGAACAAGCCGTACGCCGCGGCCGGGGGGAAGGAGGACATCGTTTGCATCGACTTGATCCAAGACTACACAGATGGCGGCTCTCAGGCAAACAAATACAGCGTGATCACTGCCAAGAGGCGAGATCCCACCAAGCTTGGCGGCGGCGGCGGGGGCGCCCCGGTCGGCGAGGGGAAGGAGCCAGCGCTCATGCAGGTCCTGCTCTCCGGCCAGCCGGCCGAGCCGCGGCCAGCGGAGGCGGGCGGCCAGCCCCGGCCCCAGGAGCTGAGCGACGGCGCCGTCCCGGCCGCCTGCCTGCGCCCCGGCTCGCCCTGCCCCAGTCAGGGCGACGAGAGCCCCGCCGAGCGCAGCCCCCTGACCGACCTGCTGGAGGAGCAGACGCAGCGCTGCGCCAGGACCTCCGGGGATCGGACCTCCGAGGACGTGGACTTCAAGGCTGATAAGCATGGGGGCGGTGGTGCAAGAGGAGGCAACTTTGTGGATTTGGGGAAGGAAGTCCCGGAGGACCGGGAATCCCATGAGGAGGAGGAGGAAGGGGTCCACGGCTCGTTGAAAAGCAAACGGTCCAGTTTGGCCAAGAGGATCGCCAACTCGTCAGGCTACGTGGGCGACCGCTTCAAGTGCGTCACCACTGAGCTGTATGCTGATTCCAGCAAACTGAGCCGGGAGCAACGTGCCCTTCAGGTGAGTGTTTCAATCTTTGTCTTTATCTGGGTGTCTTTTGCTTATTATTATAAAAATTTTTTTATTGTAGCTCATTGTTTCTTTTTCACTCTGTGGCTGCTTCTAATATTACCCGAAATACTCACAGCTCTGCAGTGGTTGTAAATCTGACCTACAGAGGAGCAAAAAAAATTAAAAACCCCACAGCTCTTGTGTGAGGGTACTTAGCTTTGGGAACCGTCTCACCTCTAGGTGAGAGAATCCACGTCAGCGTGTCAGGAATAGCAAGGCCGGGAGCCGCCGTAATTACGTTTGGCCGTTGCCCTCTCACCCCTTTCCCTTCCTTCATGTCGGTGCTCCCCCGCTGGGAGCTTGCGCGGCGCTCCTTGCCAGCATCGCTTTAGTTCGCGGTTAGTCGCAGAAAGAGTTAATGCGACACACAGCCATGGCTGCGTTGCGCGGCCGAGCAGAAATGTGTGTGCCGTGGCCTTACGGCCTCCAAGCGCTGCAGGCAACTGTTAACCTGCGGGTCATCCTGGGAGGCGCGCGTGTGTGTGTGTGTGTGTGTGTGTGTGTGTGTGTGTGTGTTAGGGCACCCCTCCCCTCTTCCTTCCTGAAGGGCTCTTCTCTCCCCACCCAAGAACTCACACACACACACACACACACACGCTCGCATCCCCAGGCTCCTTTCACTGCGCGCTCCGGCTGCACTCGCATCTTAAGCGAAAATCCGGCCCATTCACTCACGATGTGAAGGATTAGCTCTCCTTGCTGTCTGCTACAGTAGTCTGCAGATTCTGCCAGACCTACCGTAGTAAAAAAAAAAGTAAAAATAAAAATGTAACCGTATTTTACATTCTAATTCGAGACTAGTCACGGAAGCGACTAAACTGACCTCATTAAACGGGAATG